>NC_138768.1:520150148-520327648 GCF_965119305.1 Pelophylax lessonae
CTTGTGAGGTGAAGGTGCCCTCTTGGTTCCCCACTCACCGGAATTAGATTGTATAAAAGCCCTTGATTTTATTGCACATTTGCCCAGGATCAGATGTGGGATTCCTCCGATGTGTCCTCCGTGTTGAAATCGTTCCTGTCACAGACGCGCCATGTAATCTCCTTTGGGTTGCCGAGTTACAGAGGAGAGAATCACAGAAGGCTTTCCATGTGCAGAGCGAGGTGTACAGGAAACTGGCAGCGCACACCGCGGACACCTCCTCTACTTCTTCCTGGGAAGTGTCCTAATATTCCTTCCCATTAATCTGGATCCCCTGGTCGCTCGTCTCAAGTCCTCTCTGCAACTCTGGTCTAGGCTTCCACTCACTGTCCTAGGTAGGATTAATATATTTAAAATGATTTTCCTTCCCCGTTTTTTGTATGTGTTGAGTCACTCCCCGATTTATGTTACCAAACGCAGCTTCCAGGTCATTGATTCGCTCCTAACCTCATTTATCTGGGGGGGTCGGGCGGCACGCGTGGCCAGGGATGCCCTGCAGTTGCCGATAGTCGCAGAAGGCCTGCCGGCGCCCAACTTGCGCCTCTATTATCTAGCCTCCCAGTTGGCCCATGCACATTGGTGGTTCCATCCTGAAGACAATCATGCTGCAGCGGCCTTAGAGGCAGCCATTCTCACCTCCTTTGAATCCCTACAAATTTACTGCATCGTAGATCCACCATGGGCAGACCGAATACTGACATTATTTCTGTTACTTTACGTATTTTTGCGGCTGCCACCCTGGGCGACACTGACCCTCCGGGGCTGTGTTCCCCCAACGCCCCCCTCTGGCACAATCCTCGACTGCGGGAGGTTTTTGGTCGGGACGACGGTCTTTTTTGGGCCCGCCTCGGTGTGAAATCTGTTTCCCATTTGTATGTCCGGGGAACCTTTAGATCCTTTGCGGACATGCAATCTACGTTTAACCTACCCTCTACGGCCCATTTTCGCTATTTACAATTGAGACACTCGGCGGCCGCACAGTTTGGCCTCCGGGATGTCTCGTTGGAACCACCCCCCCCCCCCCCCTGGAGTATTTACTATCTGATTCTTCGCATGAGAAGTTGGTCTCGACGTACTACTGTAGGCTTTTACATTCTAAATCCAAACGCCTGGCAGTGGTTGAGTCCGGAGGAGGTGTGGCACGACGTCCTTCCCGAACAAATCCCGGTTGTAATTTCCTCCAGGGATAGAGTTATACAGCTGAAATTCCTTTATAGAGCATATTATACTCCTCAGTTCTTGCATAACATAGGTAAATTGCCCTCCCCTCTTTGTTCCAAGTGTAATATCGATGAAGGGTCCTTTTTTTCACATGTTTTGGGACTGTCCGCCTATCCATGCATTCTGGTCGGAGATCACGGCCTTCATCACTACTATTTCTCAGTTGTCGAATGTTTGCAGCCCCCTTCGTTGCCTACTAGGGTATGTAGATGATGAGGACGCTCCTGCTCGCACCAAATTGTTTTTACGCTTGACCTTCTTTTATGCCAGGAAAGCTATTGCTCTCCGTTGGAAGTCTTCCACACCCCCTGACGTTCCATTTTGGATCTCTATTGTTAATCAAGCTTTGCCTTTGTATAAAATGACGTATGAGGCCAGAGGCTGCCCAAAGAAGTTCCGGAAAATCTGGTCTTATTGGGTAGACTCTGACCTAACTGCCTCCTCGATCTCTGATCCTACTTAGATGTTGGTTGGTACGCCTTATTTTGTTATGAATACGGTGATATGCTGTGTATATTACTGCTCTATCCTCCCTTATCTTCCCCCTTCAGGGGGGGAATTTTGCTAGAATCCTTTTGACAAAAAAACTGTATGATGTGTATACTGTCTCTGTTCTGGTATTTGATTTGCGGAGAAGCCCCAGGTGTCTGTGGGTTTCTTCTATTTTATATTGTAATGGATCTTTTGTTTTGTTGTGTTTTGTTTGTTCAATAAAAATACCTTTAAAAAAAAAAGTGTCCTTATATTAAAAGTTAGCAGCTACAGTATTTGTAGCTGCTGACTTTTCATTTTTTTCTGCAGGAGACTGGAGCTTCTCTTTAACTTTGCATATTCTTTAATGACACACTATACAATATGCATACTCCATACATTTGACTGTACATTGCATGCTCAAGATCGCTACACCCTATGCACTCCGCCACTATCACATTCCATATGTTGACTGTATTGTAGATTATATGCTCTGGACTTCCACAATCCAAATTCTGCTCTGTATATTACATACTGGAGACCATAGGTGTGTGCAGGAGGTGTGCCTAGGCACACCCTAATCATTATGTGCAGTGCCGATTTCCCCTACTGCCCGGGCTTCCCCTGTGTTGCCACCCCAGTGCTGCTGCCTTCTCTTCTCTCCTCTCCCTCCAGGATGTTTCAGGATAGAGAGTGGGGGAAGGGGCTAGTAAACATGTCATTTACCAGCACCTTTCTTTTCTAAATTAACATACTCACTCACTGTGTTCATTCATAACTAAAGCATAGTAAACAGTGTTTACCATGCTTCAGTTTGTGAATATACAGGAAGCCTCTCAGGACAGAGCACTATCCCGTTCATTCACTGTCTAGTGCAGCTGCAGAGAAAGGCATGTGTGTTTGAGCTTTGGGGTGCCCACCCTAATACAATAGGCAGCACACATCTACACTATATTGTCAAAAGTAATGGGACGCCTGCCTTTACACGCACATGAACTTTAATGGCATCCCAGTCTTAGTCCCTAGGGTTCAATACTGAGTTGGCCCACCCTTTGCAGCTATAACAGCTTCAACTCTTCTGGGAAAGCCGTCCACAAGGTTTAGGAGGGTCTATGGGAATTTTTGACCGTTCTTCTAGAAGCGCATTTGTGAGGTCAGGCACTGATAAGGACAAGAAGGCCTGGCTCGCAGTCTCCGCTCTAATTGATCCCAAAGATATTCTATCGGTTTGAGGTCAGGACTCTGTGCAGGCCAGTCAGTTCCTCTACCTCAAAAACTCACTCATCCATGTCTTTATGGACCTTACTTTGTGCCCTGGTCCAAATCATTTGGTGGAGGGGGATTATGGTGTGGGGTTGTTTTTCAGGGGTTGGGCTTGGCCCCTTAGTTCCAGTGAAGGGAACTCTTAAGGCATCAGCATACCAAGACATTTTGGACAATTTCATGCTCTTAACTTTGTGGGAACAGTTTGGGGATGGCCCCTTCCTGTTCCAACATGACTGTTCACCACTGCACAAAGCAAGGTCCATAAAGACCTGGATGAGCGAGTTTGGGGTGGAGGAACTTGACTGACCTGCACAGAAACCTGACCTTGACCCTTTGGGATGAATTAGAGTAGAGACTGTGAGCCAGACCTTCTCGTCCAACATCAGTGCCTGATCACACAAATTAGCTTCTGGAAAGCTTCTGGTCAAACATTCCCATAGATACACTGCTAAACCTTGTGGACAGCCTTCCCAGAAAAGTTGAAGCTGTTATAGCTGCAAAGGGTGGGCCAACTCAATATTGAACCTAACGGACTAAGACTGGGATGCCAGTGAAGTTCAAGTGCGTGTAATGGCAGGCGCCCAATACTTTTGGCAATATAGTGAATGCTTGAGACTGCCACATTCCATACACTGCACACTACATACGCTGGACCACCACACTCCATGCAAAACTCTGTGTATCATGTAGTCGTCTATTGATTTTAAACTGTCCTTGTAACCCACTAACAGTTAATATCAGTTTGTATGACGAAGTCGGAAGTGACGAAACGCGTCGGTGCGTGGCTACATGGCAAACCGGACTAACATTCGGAGGAACGGAGGACAGCTCCTAGGTTTCCTGCTTCAGCGTGGAGTTGGTGAGGACCGGGGCAATGTTCCGTATCCCCCGTTGAATTATTAATGTGCTATTGTCCTGTGCTTTTTTGTGAGTGCAATGGATTAGGGATTTTGTTTTTTCATAAATTCAGTTTCTTTTCTATATATGACTTCATGGAACTTTATTTGGAGGAGGAAGCTGAGGATTACTGGTGTGATTTACACCCTGCAGAGCATTAGCCCACACCATGAGAATGGGGGGCAACAATCTCTGGTGAGCTGCCAGCTAACGGCAGTGGTTGTCACACGGGTGGTGGATATCATGGTGATTTGAGTAATTCAATCCACAGGATTCACTTATCTGATTGGTCCACTTCAATGAACATTTGGAACTGTCTATTTTTCCAGCATTATGTGGGACTTTCTTAGGAACTTTCACTACTTTTGATTTTTCTTCTTTTATGTAGCAGCATTGTTTGTAAACATTGATTATATTTTCACAGAATTATTGCCATATTTAATTGATTTTTTTCACGTATTGCACATCTCGGTGTGTTGCTTTTATAGCTTTAGTCACTATTTAATTTTATTAGTTAATATAAGTTGGTAACTGGACTCCACAAGTTTTCTATATGCACAAGGGAAACAAAACTGGCTTCTCTCTTGGGAATCGTATTTACAAAAAAAAGATAACAAATATAGCCAACTAAGCATTTTGTATGCAATAAGGATAGTTATTTTTTTTTATTAATTTAGCAGCTTTTCCATTTTCCATCTTTTTTCTTATTTCCCTTATGCTGTACAGTGTTCTGGCAGCGTGTTTGTGAAATGTGCAAGACAACCCTTCCCCCTACCTATTCCCAACGTCAAGGGTTTTCTCTGAACGTCAGACTGGATATTTTCAGGAAGGTCGGAATTTCAACATCCTGTACTACAGAGAGCTGACATTTACACTAAAAATTCATTTATAGACCTGCCAATCCATCACCTAGGTCAGTGTGACATTTACCAACAAAAATGTGACATGTACCCATTCACCTCTCAAACTTTTAGGCAGATAAATCCACGTTTAGGATGCAGCCGTGCTTTACCAAGTTCATAATTGTTTATGTATATTATAGAATAACACAGGGAAAGATTAAATACACAAAAGGGGAATTTACAAAGACTGGAGCGGCAATGCATGGCAACCAATCAGCTTCTAGCTAGATACTTCTCAGTTTATTGTCACATTTTTGTTGCTTTTAGGAACAAATGCAAATTCTTAGGAAGAATCCAACCATGATACAAAAGATACATAAACTGTTTACAGTGTATATTTTTGTATGGTTAAAAAAATAGACTTGTAAGGCCTCATACAAATGTGCTTTAGCTTTTATAAGAGCACTATGTATACAGTATAGCAAGCTTTACAAAACATCTGTAAGGGCCAGTCTGAGCGCGTTACAGATGCTTTTCTGCATGCGCATTTTTGACGCGTTCCAGTGCGTTTTTGATGCAGTCCAGTCCTTTTTGTACCCCTCTTTTTTCTTAACCTTAAAGGCCAGTTCACACCCTAGAAATGCAGACTGGATGCGTTCCAGGTGCTTTTCTGCATGCGCGTTTTTGATCCATTCCAGTGCGTTTTTAAAGCAGTCCAGTGCATTTTTCCCCCTCTTTTTTCCTAACCTTAAATAAGGACACGTGTGTTCCAGTGCGTTATTGGTGCATTTAGGTGCATTATTGATGTGTTTTACAGCGTTCCAGTACAGCCCAGGGCAGGAAAAATTCTACTTTTATTTTCTCGAACTAGAACATGCTGGAACGGCAAGCACTAGTATGAACTATACCATTGGAAACCATATAATCTACTTCCCATGCGTTTTTGCTGCAGAACAAAATGCATTGGACTGCATATGGTGTGAACTGGCCCTAAATAAGGACATGCGCATTGCAGTGCATTTTTTATGCGTTTTACAGCATTCCAGAACAGTCCAGTGCAGGAAAAATAAAGCATGTTCTACTTTTTTTCTGGAACTGGAATGCACTGGAACTGCAAGCACTGGTGTGAACTATGCCATTGGAAACCATATAACGTACTTTCCATGCATTTTTGCGGAAGAAAAAAAAAGCTCTGGGCTGCATGTGGTATGAACTGGCCCTAAATAGGAAAGTTTGTTCCAGAGCATTTTTGGTGCATTTAGGTGTGTTCCAGTGAGTTTTTGATGCATCTTACAGCATTCGAGTATAGTCAAGTGCAGGAAAAATGCAGCATGTTCTACTTTTTTTTCCTGGAACTGGAACACACTGGTGTGAACGATGCCATTGGAAACCATACAACCTAATTTCCATGCAGTTTTGCGGCAAAAAAAAAAATGCACTGGACTGCATGTGGTGTAAACTGGCCCTGAATAGGAACGTGTGGTCCAGTGCATTTTTGGTGCATTTAGGTGCGTTACAGTGAGTTTTTGATGCATTTTACAGTGTTCCAGTGCAAACCAGTGCAGGAAAAATGCAGCATATTCTACTTTTTTTTCTGGAACCGGAACGCACTGGAACTGCAAGCACTGGTGTGAACAATGCCATTGGAAACCATATAACCTACTTTCCAAGCATTTTTATGGCAGAAAAAAAACACACTGGACTGCATGTGGTGTGAACTGGCCCTAAACAGAAACGTGTGTTCCAGTGCGTTTTTGGTGCATTTAGGTGTGTTCCAGTGAGTTTTTGATGCATTTTACAGTGTTCCAGTACAGTCCAGTGCAGGAAAAATGCAGCATGTTCTACTTTTTTTTTCTGGAACTCGAATGCACTGGAACTGCAAGCACTGGTGTGAACTATGCCATTGGAAACCATATAACCTACTTTCCATGCATTTTTGCGGGACGGAAAAAATATGCACTGGTCTGCATGTGGTGTGAACTGGCCCTAAATAGGAATGTGTTCCAGTGTGTTTTTGGAGCGTTCCAGTGCGTTTTTGATGCATTTTATAGCATTCCAGTACAGTCCAGTGCAGGAAAAATGCAGCATGTTCTACTTTTTTTTTCTGGAACTGGAATGCACTGGAACTGCAAGCAGTGGTGTGAACTATGCCATTGGAAACCATATAACCTACTTTCCATGCGGTTTTGATGCAGAACAAAATACACTGGACTGCATGTGGTGTGAACTGGCCCTTAAGCTTTCAGGAAACTTTCTGAATGCTTTTAAAGCTTTAGTTCCACCAATAGGGTGAAACACATTCTAATGGGAGGAGAAAGAGACCCTGTCAACTACTTTACCCGTTTGACCTCTGGAAGATTTCATGACCAGGCTATTTTATGCGATATGGCACTGCGTTACTTTAACTGACATTTGCTCAGTCGTGTAACACTGTACCTTAACAAAATGTATGTCCTTTTTTTTCCCCACAAATTGAGTTTTCTTTTGGTGGTTGATCACCTTTGCAGTTTTTATTTTTTGCGCTATAAACAAAAAAAAGTGAAAATTTTGAAAATATATATTTGCTATAAAACCTATTCAATAAAAAAAATTTAAAAAATGAATATCTTCATCATTTTAGGCCAATATGTATTCTGCTAAATTATTTTTAGTAAAAAAAAAAAAAAAAATCGCAATAAGTGAATATTGATTGGTTTGCGCAAAAGTTATAGTGTCTACAAACTAGGGGATATTTTTAATAATTTTTCAGCAACTTATAGCGGGACTGCAATATTGCGGCGGACAAATCAGACACAAACTGACACTTTATGGGGACCAGTGACACTAATAGAGTGATCAGTGCTTAAAAAAAAAAAAAAAAACATGCACTGTCACTGTACTAATGACACTGGCTAGGAAGGAGTTGACATCAGGGGCGATTAAAGGGTTAACTGTTTGCCTGGTCTGTTATGCAGTGTAGTGTGGGAGGTGCTTTTATTAGTGGAAGGCATGGATTGGTGCTCCCGTTTTACAGGAACACAGGATCCATGCCTTCTGTACTGACAGAACGGCAATCTGTCTTGTTTACATAAGTAGACTGCCGATCTGTCTGTGTACCAAAGCATCGGCGGGTACCAGCAGACATCGAGTCTGCCATACCTGCCAATCAGTTCCCACTGTGTATAATCACAGCGGGAGCGGGCCCGCCGGCAGTCTGCGCGCACCCCCCTAGACCCGGAAGTGTCAGATTATGTACTAGGCATGTGATCTGGCACAGTGTGGCCGCTCTGCCGCAGTATATGTACAGCGGATGGTCTGCAAGGGGGTAAAGAAATTGTAGGTAAAAGAACAGAAAAATCAAGAATTTTAAGCGCTCACCAGTTGTGTTTTTCCTTTCTATAAAAGAATAAAGTTAAATGTAACATGCCTTTGAATTTGCTAGCAAAGTTGACATTCACAAGAAGAGTAAATTCTCTAGAACAGCCCCCACCCCTCTTCTGGAATGGTCTAATTATTCTCCATGCAGCTATCAGGGTAGGAGCAAAGGGGGATACTATAGACCAGGGATCTCCAAACTACAGCCCTCCAGCTGTTGCAGAACTACACGTCCCCTGAGGCATTGTAAAAGTCTGACATTCACAGACATGACTAGACATGATGGGCATTGTAGTTCCTGAACAACTGAAGGGCCATAGTTTGGAGACCCCTGCTATAAATTGTAACTGGAGTGACAGCTCTAATCCCTGATGGGCACCATCCAAGATGGTGGCACTCAGAAGCACTCCCAGTTCTTTTGGATGTCTTCACAAGTTTGAGGAAGCTTTTACAGCTAAATAACATACAAATATGTTAAGGAGGAACTTCATACTTACCATAAAAAGGACAACAAAGGCAACTTTCGACAGGCTTAATATTGACAATCTACACCTGATACTTATTAGATAATTGCCGTATTTCTATTCTTTGCATACCTTATTTTATTTTTCTTTACATCCCCATTCTTCCCATGGTGGCCATTTTCATAAAAGGCATCTCCGTTTACTACCTGGAACACTTGGGTCTGCCATTTGGAACATGTGACAGAAATTTCCCAGGAGTCATCTGTGAGGCCAGGGTTACATTGCCTGTGCATCATTCAACCAGGAAGTCGAAAAACAGTAGCTGTATGCTGTTGTTCTTTTGGTGAAAGGGGGGCCATTTTAATGTGCATTTAATCTTACAGGAAGATTGTTGTTGAAAGTAATGGTCTGGTAACAAAATCTCTTTAAAGCTAAAATAAACTATACCTATAAATTCACCTTGAGACCCCCATATTGTAATCCTGGCCAAACACAGAGCGAATTGCTCTCCTGCAACCAAGGCAAAAGAAATTTGCTTGATTCCCCCAACAACACAGACAGTGTTGACAGGAGAATTCCTCCCAGCAGGGACGGCTGATTCTTGCTAGCAGCTATACCAGCCGCTAGCGATAATTGCATGCAAAATCCAGCAGGCTGATAGTACCCTAGTTGATCAATCGCTCAACTTAGTACATTCAGCCTGCCCATACATGGTTTGAATCTCAGCCGGTTCCTGCTGAACGGGCCAAAATTTGAGCCGTCTATAGCTGGCCTAAGGATTAATTGTTGAAGAATACATTAAAATATGTACCCTATTGCTCACTTCTGCAGGATTCCTCCAAGTGCTATGAGTGCTCAACTGTTGGTTATTTAGCCCATGATATTTGCCCCATGTGTACCAGGCTATATAATCTTGGATCAAAGCAGAGAACAAAAGAGTTTACCTTGCAGCGGGGCTCCTCCTGCAACGCAAGGTTTAAATATTAATGTTGTCTAGAGGGTATGTTAAGTGAAATATCTTGTTCCTCACGCTCTGAGGAATAAGGCATTTCACTTTACTCATCACCCACTTGACAAAATGAGCATTTAAACCTTGCATTGCAGAGGAAGCTCCACTGCCAGATACATTTTTATAGTTGGCTGTTCAACTTTACCAATGCTTTCTAAAAGCCTATTGCACACCTTGTTCTGGCCCCTCTAACAAGACACTTCAAAACCGGAGACAGTGCTAACATTTTGTATAGGTACCATCCATTTCCTAGAAACTAAAGCCCTGTACACACGTAGCGATTGTCTGCCGTAAATATTCGGCCGCCGACCAATCGGCCGATTGTAGGCTTGTTAGTATGATGCTTTCGACAACCGACAGCGAATTTTCGGCCGAACATAATCTGGCGTGCAGACTTTAAAATTTTTGTTGGCCGTCACCAGAACGGCCGATTGTTCGCCAGTCAGTACAGAATTCAGCCGACAGACAGCAGATTAGCAAGACTGGGCATGCTCAGAGAAGAAAAAAGACACGGAAAGTTAACCATCACATGACATCACTTCTGCAGTCGGCTGTTGTTGGCCGACAAAATTCGTGTGCTGTCTTTAGCAGTTTTCAGCCGACAGGACAGCACCGGACAAAAGACGGCCGATCGTTCGGCCGACAATCAGTACGTGTGTACGGGCCTTATGAGTATAAATGTCCTTATACAGTAATGACCACTGCTCCATAGAATGGTCTTTACAGGGTAAAACATTTCTTCAGCCTACACTTACTACTCAATACCAGATGGTAAGCCTAGTACACACAATGAGATTATCGGACGAATGATCATCCGTTTTGTTTTGTTTTTTTTGCATGCTAGTCTCATATTGAAAATGAAGAGGTTACTAAAGTACCAACATTCTCGTAGGACAGAATAAAAATTTGGGAACTGATGTCATGTTTTAGTGTATTTCTATTGTGTTTTCGGACAAAAACTGTACTCATTAAACAAAAATCGTATGATTTGATATTGTACAAGAAATTTTTTTTTAGGTTTGTCTCTTCTGAAAATTTCGGACACAATCTGTGTACTAACAATCAGATTATCATACGATCGCTTCCAAAGCGGTATTTTTTGTACGATTTTCTGATCATGTGTACAGGCCTTAAGCAGACAGCAGATCTGGACATGGTTATAACTTTTGTTTTTGTGCGTGTGAGAAACCTGTAGATTGTCTGGCTGTCATTCTGATATTCTTGGCTTTAATACCAACTCACAACCCTGGAACAAGTATGCTGTAAGGGAACTAAACAGTTATGTAGTGACCTACATAATAATTTCCAGGACAGTGGATCGGAAATAACTTTAGATAAAGGATCAGCAAAACAACCAGGGGGATGGCATTCTCAGGTGGGGATTGCTAATAGCAGCCTATATGCTTTGCTCAGATTCCCTTTAGAAAAAAACAAAAAAAACAAATGCAGTGAGTAGATCAACAGTTTTACAGATGGTCATGAAATAAAGCATCCTGAATTAGAAGTTAATTTTTGAAGGCATTGTGGGTATCTGCCTACCAGCCTCTGATATTAAGTATTCGCTCATACGAGCTGCTAGCACAGTCTTTCTCAACCTTTTCAACACAGAGGTACCCTTGAAATAAATTTCTGATCTCAGGGAACCCCTGCTAAAAATTAAAAATCTACAACTATGACACATTAGTGTGACAGTCAGTGGGAAGAATGCTCCTTACTCTTGTCATCATTGGGCAGAATTACCCCCTTACAGATAGCTAAAAGGAACAATGGTGCCATTGGGAACTTATCTGAGAGGCAGAAATTGCCCAAAAATGATTTGCAAGCCAGGCCAACTGGCTGCTGCTTAGGCTGTAATATGCTGTAAAAGCTTGTGTTCACGTACAGTATGTGCTGCGGTGTTCCGGCAGTAGTACAACAGTTTTTTCCTCTGCTCTGGGATAGTCAGTTGTAATGTATCTCCACCACTTAGTAGAGAATTTTATTTTTTAAGTGAGTACAGGGCCCCTCTGAATGACCAAAGATACAAGGTGTGGGGGGGGGGGGGGGGTGCTTTATGGTGTAGGTGGAATGGGGGTAGACATCACAATCTCTACCCCAGCTAATCAAACAAAGCCTTGTATTCATTGAAAAAATGACAAGGCTTCTCACAAATGGTGGGGATGCAATACAACCAACTCTATAATGGGAGTGATTGGGGGGGGGTCTATCATACTATTGCTGAAACACAGAGCTGCTTACTGTACATAGCACAGCCTAAGCAGAAGCTAGTCTGTTTTGGCATGAAAATAATTTGTGTGGTCCAAGTTGGACAAATTAAAGTAAGGAAACCTGGATAAACGTTTAAATAAAATTGGTTCCAATCATTAGCATCCAATCTGGAACATCTGATTCTATGGTAATTAATTTGAAGTAGTGATAATTGTCGTGGTGCACTTACTTTTTCCATGCATCTTTTTTTTTTCTCCTGTTCAAGTATGTTGAAAAAGGCAACAATTTCCTTGGGGTGTACTTACTTTTTCACATGACTGTACAGTTCTAAATCTACATTAATCTGACTCCTGACTGGTTAATGTCTTTTTATTCCTCCTTCAACCATATATGGAAAGATCCGGGTCCACAAAAAATAGGGTAATCAGAAGGCTGGGTATAGGCCCTGGTCCTGGCTTATAGCTTATTATAAAATATGAAAATTTGACATTAAAGTTTTCCTGGTGCCCTCACGGCAGCATACACATGGATAGGCACCAGGAAAGGAAAATTACGGAAAGGTAAAAGTATTTAATTTTCTGTTTTTTGGGATGAGAGCATTAAAAGATTCTCCTGTGTACGTTTGTATATATGCAATAATTTTTTCCAATCTGAAAAAGGATGGGGGTCAGAGCACCATAGATCCTTGAAAATATGCACAAAATAATTTCAAATTGTACAAAGAAATTTTGTTAGAGTCATGTACCAAAAAGTCAGACCCTATAACAAATCAAAAGCAGTATACATTCACCGGCCACTTTATTAGGCAGGATGGAGCCATGCTTTTAATGTTGTTTGCACCAAATTCTGACCCTACCATAATCTGAACGTCACAGCTGAAGTCCAGACTTGTCAGATCAGGCAACATATTTCCAATCTTCTATTGTCCAATTTTGGTGAGCCTGTGCTAATTGTAGCCTCAGTTTTCTGTTCTTAGCTGATAGGAGTGGCACCCGGTGTGGTCTTCTGCTTCAAGGTTCCATATGTTGTGCATTCAGAAATAGTATCTTGCATACCTTGGTTGTAACGAGTGGTTATTTGAGTTACTGTTGCCTTTCTATCATCTCAAACTAGTCTGCCTATTCAGTCTGGCACCAACAACCACACCCCCGGCAAAGTCACCTAAACCTCCTTTATTTCCCATTCTGATGCTTGGTTTAACCACTTTACCACCGGAGGATTTTGCGGTCTTACGTCCAGGCCACTTTTTGCGATTCGGCGCTGTGCGACTTCAACTGACAATTGCGCGGTCGTGTGACGCCGTACCCAAACGAAATTTACGTCCTTTTTTTCCCACAAACAGAGCTTTCTTTTGGTGGTATTTGATCACCTGTGCGATTTTTACTTTTTGCGCTATAAACAAAAAAAGAGCGTTTATTTTGAAAAAATAACAATATTTTTAACATTTTTTTATATGAAATTCCCCCCAAAAAAGATGTAAAAACCAATTTTTTTAAAAAATGTTTGGCCAATTTGTTTTCTGCTACCTATGTTTGGTAAAAAAAATTGCAATAAGCGTATTTTGATTGGTTTGCGCAAAAGTTATTGCGTTTACTAACAAAGGGAAAGATTTCTGTCATTTTTGGTGTTTTTTTTTTTTAACGCGTAATGGCGGCGATCTGCGATTTTTTTTGCGGGACTGCGACATTGCGGCGGACAGATCGGACCCTTGACTGACATTTTTGACACTTTTGGGGGTACCAGTGACATTTCTACAGTAATCAGTCCTATATATATGCACTGTTACTGTAAAAATGACACTGGCAGGGAAGGGGTTAATTTTATTGGAGAGGGAGGGGTTAATGTATGCCTGGTGCTTACTGACGTGTAGGGGGGGAGGTGACTGAGTGAGTCATGGACAGATCGGATGTCCAGCTATGCTGAACAGTCCGATCTGTCACTCCCTGTCACTATGGAGATCCGCCCGCTGTGTTTACACACAGCGGGCGGATCTCCAGACTCGATTCCCGACGATCGGGTAAGAGCAGCGGCGATCGCCGCTGCTCCTCCCCTGGCCCGACTCCCGCTGTGAATGAAAACAGCGGGAGCGAGCCTCCGGCGGCGCGCAAGCGCCGCCCAGAAGGGGGAGTGTCTGACGACATAGTACTACGTCGTCAGACGATAACGAGCCACTTTGCCGCAGTAATATTACTGTGAGCGGTCGTAAAGTGGTTAAACTTCAGTAAGTCATCTTGACCACGTCTAGATGGATTGAGTTGCTGCCATGTGATTGGCTGAAAAGCAATTTGTATTACCAAGCAATTGAGCAGTTTATGTACCTAATAAACTGGCTGGTGAGTGTATGCTTTTTGTGGAAAAGGGCTTACTTTGAGTTGCCCTCTGAATTCACACTGACTTGTTAAGCTCAGATACAAAAGACTGAAGACTGGTCAACAGGGAGATCAGTTCAGTTTAAATAATTCTCATCCCAGAATCCTAGTAATATACTAGGCAATGTATCAGATTGTTCAAAATGGTCTGTTATGTGTGCATCTGTATCACTATAGGACCATTCAACTGTAAGCATCTTCATGGGATGTAAGTAGTGTCTGTACTATGGAAATCATCAGTGCTATCCTGAAAACAGGTGACCGGAAAGAGGAAACATAACACCATATTCCCAGTCATCAGGTAGAAAAGGTTATAAGGGGCATTTTAAACCAAATCTTTCAATTAGCCTAGTGTGGTGCCAAATTTTATGGGCAATATTATTAAAGCTAGCTAGATATGTATCGAAACTCAGCAGGTTCAAACAGAAGAGGTATCGCCACTGTCAGAATACAACGTGGAAGATCCCTGCATCCACATACCTGTGGAAGCAGCTGTTTTTTTTTTCCGTTCAAACCACTGGTTAAAGAAAAAAAAATAACTGACTGTGTATACCCTGCTAAAGTAGTAAAATTGTATAGATATTTTGTCTGCTTTGGTGGGACAAGGGCTTCTTTAGTACATGTAGGCAATTCTACAGCCATGGCTATTGTTCTGCCACAGTATGCAGAGGATCGGTGAATGTTAAAGCCCCATAATAGTGGCCAAAATTAACCGGTACAGTAGATACCTCCCAACATTTGGCCTATGCGTTACAGGTCCTTGCTTCACAGAAGCTGATCTCTTGACCGGCTTCTGCCAAACGAGCATGCTGGAAAACCAGCAGCCGCTCAGCGCTCCCAGCGCTGAACATTGTGTTCTGGCAGGGGCAGTCCCCCATCAGAATACAATAGCTCAGCTCGGAGATCGCTGTACTAACATCACATCATTAGTACAGGACCCTCTTGCAAGCTCCTTAGAGTTTTTTTATTTTTTTTAAACCCCCGTCCATACAAGCTTGCCCATAGATGGATTGAATCTCTGCTGAATCAGACAAGATTCTACCCATCTATGGCCAACTTTACAAATATAGACCATTCAGATCTTCACACTAACGTAAATACAAAATCCTATTACTGTTAGACTGTCTATATTGCATTTAACAAAGTTTGTAAAACACATTGTGCACCAATATCTGTTTGAATGGGCAGTTAATTACACATGGCAACAATATTTAAAACTCCCACTGATAACTTAAAATACTAGTAAACATAATACTGCCATGAACAGTTACAT
The DNA here is from genome assembly GCF_965119305.1 of Pelophylax lessonae. Taxonomy (NCBI): domain Eukaryota; kingdom Metazoa; phylum Chordata; class Amphibia; order Anura; family Ranidae; genus Pelophylax; species Pelophylax lessonae. The sequence goes on from NC_138768.1 coordinate 520,165,562, forward strand.
ACTCCAAGTTAAGAGTTTCTAGAGAGAAACATGGCAGTAGTGCCATCCAGAAGCTCTCCATAGTCAATACTGCAAGCTTGGTAGTGTCCTGCTCTACCATTCTTTTGGTGTTAAAGCAGTGGGATCATGCCTGCCGGGCAAACTGCTCCACTATGTCCATAGGCAATTTTAGAGTGAATGGTTGTACCTCCTACAAAACAGGGGCTAAATGAACCAAAATAAAGAATGGTGCATTGTGTTTATCTTTAGCTGCCCACAGATACAGTAGGAGATGACACTCATAGGCTCTAACTCCAATTGAACATTCTTTAGAACAGGGGTCTCCAAACAAAGGGCCGGTTTACTATCCTTCAGAGGCCGGAGGGGTCAGTGGAAATAGAAAATTCCCCAGCGTCAGTGTGATTTAAAAAAAAAAAAAAAAAAATTACATAGTGCCTGTAGTCAGTAGGAGGAGGAATAGTGCCCAATCATTTTGGTATTAGTGGGAGGAATAGCGCCTCACCATTGTTGTCAGGGGGAGGAATAGCGCCTCACCATTGGTGTCAGGGGGAGGAACAGTGTCCCATCACTGGTGTCAGGGGGAGGAACAGTGTCCCCTCACTGGTGTCAGGGGGAGGAACAGTGTCCCCTCACTGGTGTCAGGGGGAGGAACAGTGTCCCCTCACTGGTGTCAGGGGGAGGAACAGTGTCCCCTCACTGGTGTCAGGGGGAGGAACAGTGTCCCATCACTGGTGTCAGCGGAGAGGAACAGTGTCCCATCACTGGTGTCAGTGGGAGGAATAGCGCCCAGTCACCGGTGTCAGTGAGAGGAATAGTGCCCCGTCACTGGTGTCAGTGGGAGGAATATCCCTTCATCATTGGTGTCAGTGGGAGGAATAGTGCTCCATTATTGGTGTCAGTGGGAGGAATAGTGCCCCATCATTGGGGTCAGTGGGAGGAATAGTGCCCCATCATTGGGGTCAGTGGGAGGAATAGTGCCCCATCATTGGGGTCAGTGGGAGGAATGGTGCCCCGAGGGCCGGATAAAGACAAGCAACAGGCCACAGTTTGGAGACCACGGCTTTGGAAAAATGTGTGACCTCAACAACCACACTTGCATTGACCTCACCTTGGAAGAGCAATAGCAACATGCCAGGAAAACATTCTTGCCAATCAGCCCTCCCCTGTATTTATTGATGACAGGCTGCAAATAAAAATATAATGGCTTCTTTGAATAATCATCGGGATGACACAAACAATAAGCCAATATCTATGGACACTGTCTTCTGCATTTCACGTTAAACAGTATATTTAAAACAAATTTCCTCCTTGGCAGGAGGCACAGTCTTATTATTGAGTCATCAGCAGATTCTGTCACCTGTCCAGGTGTGCGCTTCAGGGGTGGGTTGTAATGACACACAGGATGTACATATTCCATATAATGACACAGAAGGCAGGAACAAATTCCTAAAATTTGGAACTCCCACAGATAAAGGGTGCATCTGCATTAACGTGTGTCATGTGTGTAATGATACAGCTTCATCTTGGTCATTTTCCCGTACATGTGCCTGGCTAATCCAAGAGCGTAACATGTGCTTGCCTAGTGTGAGGAATCATTGTTGTGGAATGGCTTTGCTGTATAAATGTTGGGTGTTGTAGATTTAGCACTTGAGTATTTACACAGGGCAGTTAATACAGGCCACACAGACGTCTGAATGCAGAGACCATTCATGTAAACGGTTAACACTGTGCGTCAGACTCCCCTTTACGCTGTACAGCCTTGTAAGAAAGCTATCTAGCTGTGACGTGGAGGGGTGGGGACTCCAGAGAGGTATGGGCTGGTAGGGAGGGAGGATAATAATAAAGGGAAAAACGCAGGGAGGGGGCACGAAGGGGAGGGGGAGATAGCTGGGGGGAGAGGCCTTCCAAGAAAAAGCAGAACAGCCTGTAAGGGAGCTAGGACAAAAGGAGGAGAGGAGGGGGTAGTATGAGTTAACCTGTTCATTGCAGATTTGTCTGTTTTCATATACCTTGTGAACCTGTGGTCGCTAAGACCAACATCCTTTTTATTACCAGGTGAAATAAATTAAACTCTCCCATATAACAAGAAAGGCTATCAGCAGCCACAGAACAAAAAAAAAAAAATAGCGTGGTGAATCCCCGGTTCACATTGGAGCAATTAGAAAGGTCAAATCGCATGGCAAGTCGCATCCTATTGCCAGCAATGGCAATGTTCAAATTGATGCCGCACCAATTTGAAAAAGTAGTACACGCACTGCGTTGGGCGATTTCAGATGCGACCGACATCTTTGCAAGCTGCACAGATGTCTTCAAAGTCGTACGGAGATGCGGCTTTGAAATCGCACGATTTCAAAGCCAAACTTGATGGGAACTGGGGGGGGGGGGGTGCTTGGACAAGAGACTTCTGAGATACAAGTCTTGCCATTCTCTTTAGCAGATAGAAAGAAAATAATGTTAGTTAAACAACAGAGGAGCAAAAGGGTGTGCCAAAAAGTCTTTGTGAAATTTCAGACGCTCTGAAGCAATGCCGAATGTGTTAACTGAAGCTGGGTTTGTCACGGTCATGGCCTGGCTGAGTCACACATGTGACGTGTACAGGAGGAGTTGGTGACAGAACCTGATATGACCTCAGAGTGACACACGGCATTAGGGCGAGTCTCACCTGTTCCCAAACTTGAGAAACTGCAGAACGGCATTAAACATTACTGACAAAGCATATTACGCTTGCCAACACAGATAGCTTGTCTAGCTAAGCATCACCACAGTTATTTTTTCCAGTAAGTTGCATTTCAAGCAAGTAACAGGAACACACAGATTGTAGTCAATGAGCGGAGAAACAAAGATGAGAATGAGTACAGACCAATTTACAGAAAGAACTGAACCATAGAGGAGTAATATTCAACTCTTGAAATATTTCTTTGGATTAAACTTAATGTAGCCATGAAAAAAAAAAAATTGGTATTGTTCAGGTCTGGAATAACCTACATTTTATTTACCCTGTATAAAAAAAAAAATGTGTTTAGCTGCGCATGAAGCAGAGCGGTGTTTGATTCCCCTTTTGGTTTGCACCCTTGTATTTTCCCCATAGTTATACAGCCATCAGCTGTAACTTAATGGGCAATACACTATATACATTTGTCTTTAGATTTTTTTCCTTTAGATTTACCAAAACCATATAATATGAGGTCAAATCTAAACACTTTCAATTTGTATGCAATCAGGCAGGCCCTTACACTACATAGTTGAAGGTAAATCTAAAAGGAAATCTAACAACAAAAGTTGTATAGTGTGTATCCAAGCTTTATGACCACTAATAGGTTAGGTGCATAAAATTGATTACCTCATTACAACAGCATCTGAAAGTCGGTGGCATATACTAGGCAGCATGTCATCCTTAAAGGTGATGCGTTGAAGGTATAAAAATAAATGGGATGCCCAGTTTGATGCCTATGGGGCTGAGTAGCCGCAGATTTATCAGTGTGCCCATGCGGATCCATGTCCACAGCCAAAAAGACCTCCAACAGCCAGGTGAGCATCACAACTGGACCACGAAGCAAAGGAGGGAGGCAAGCCAGAGGGAGTGTGATGCTTAGGGCAATGTTCTGCTGGGAACCCTGTTTCCTGCCATTCATGTGGATTTTACTTTGACAGATACCACTTACCTAAACCCATAGTTCGTGACCAAGTATACCCTCTTCATGGAAACCGTATTCCCAGAAGGCAGTGACCTCTTTCAGCAGGATAATGCGACCCACCACACTGCAAATATGGTGCAGGATCAGTATGAGAAACAAGGCGTTCAGGTGTTTTATTGGCCTCTAAATTCTCCAGTACTCACTTCATCGGTATGTGCTGGAAAAACAAGTCCAATCCATGGAGGCCTCACCTTGCAACCTACAGGACTTTAAAACAGCCCTGACCTATCAAGGCATGGAAGCCCTTAAACCTCAGAAGGTATGCTGTGGTATCTGGTACCAAGCGGTCCATAGCAGATCATTTGACAGAAAAAGGAGTGGCCTACTCAAGATTTAGGGGAGAAGTCAAAGTTATGGCTGATTGGTTCAAATAAAGAATACAGGAACCAGTGAAAAGTAACTTATAGGAAAAGTTAAGTTCACAGGCTGCCATTCTTAAGAATGCACCATTTCTTGGATAACAGCATCATCTTTGATCACACCACCCAAAACAGAATCTGCAGGGGGGTTATTTGTTCAGGAGTGGTGTTAAAGGGAAATTAACCAAAGCATACAAAGCTAAAGCCACTAGGCTCAAAAAAGTGTATGCCCCATATTCCTTTTTACAAAAGACAGAGGGAGCACTGACCTAGGGCATTACCATAATTAAATTTTATTAGGTGAACAAGTGCATACTCACAAATGCACTCACAAAAAAAAAAAAACCTTGATGATGTCACCTCCAGATGTACCATAATCCGTTGATGACATGGAAAGACCTCATAGCATACAGGAATGGCTGATGCGTTTTGAGGGTCAAGCCCTCTTTTGCTGAACCAAACCTTGGCTCCATTACTTATTCACTTTTGTTCAATTGAGTTATGGTAATGCACTAGGTCAGTGCGCCCTCTCTTCCGTTTTATAGTTTGCCTAAAAAACCCATAGTCCTGAGAGGGCAGAAAGACTTGTGCAAGAATAGCCAAGAGGACAGTCCTTTTTTCCTTAAAGTAGCTCTAAAGACAGAAGGTTTTTTTATCCTAATGCATTAAGATGAAAAAAACCTGTGTGCAGGGGCCCCCTGAGCCTATCTTGTTCCATCGATGTTGCATGAGAGACTTGGCTGTCCAGGACTCTCCCTCCTCATTGGCTGAGCCACTGGCTCCCACTGCTGTCGATCAGTCAGTGAGCCAATGAGGATTGAGATGAGGTGGGGCCGAACCGTGGCTCAGTGTCTGAGTGAACACAAGGAGCTGCGGCTCAGCTCGGGTGTCCCCATAGCAATCTGATTACTGTGGGGGCACTCGGCAGGAGGAAAGGTCCAGGAGCGCTGAAGAGGGACCCGAGAAGAAGAGGATCAGGGCTGCTCTGTGCAAAACTACTGCACACAAAAATAACGAGACTTTAATATCACTTTAAGCACCACACCTGAGATGCAGAAGATTACTGTCTTTTACAAAATATACCAGGTTTTTCTACTACTTATGAAAAAGGATTAAAAAAACCATAACACGCATATATTCATGTGGATTGTTCCCACATTCCAGCCCCTGCGCCTTAAGGTTCTGGCACCCTATGTTGACCCTATGTTGACCCCCGGCCTTGGCCAGAGGGTCCCTGTTGATCTACTGTTTATTCTATAAAAAAAACAAACACATCCCATATGTGTAGTTCTACACGTTGTTTTGTCTTGAGCCTAATGTTGATATCCCCTGCGTGGGAATGTTGCATCTGTATCTTTTTTTTTTTATATTCCAATAAAAATATTGTACAAGAAAAACCATAACACGGTATGAAAAATAGGAAAACTATTTAGCAGAAAAAATGTGATTGCATAATGATGCTCATAATAATGACTCAAGAACTCAACAGTTTTGTTTACTTTTTTTATTGTTTGGGGGACGGCAAATGGAAGCAGTGTTGTAGGAGATATACAATTCCTGAAAGAGAAAATTAAAATGAATCACAAATCATTTATAAATCTCTCCTTCGGTACAGTTGCAGCTACTGACAGATATGAAAGGGTTTTATCCTAATAGTAAGCTTAGGGTATTACTGCCACCTAGTGGTATAGCTCTATATGAGGAATATAGTTTAAGGATGCATTGTACTTAAATGAGATGCTTTCAGCTGTGATTACCAAAAAACACGGTTATCCTGTATATTATTCTCAGGGTCCCCTCACAAAAAAAAAAAAAAAAAAATAGAAATGTAAAGCAATTTTCAACAGGCATGGAGGTTCTTCCCCTTACTACTCTACACTAAAGCACATAAAAAATAAGTCTGCTGTTGAAGTTTATATCTGATCTACTTTTCATATACTACCAGCACACATTCCTTTGCAGAACTTAGATTGTAACTGTATTGAGACTTTATAGAAAAGCCTGCTCTGTATACTCTCAGATTCCTCATATACAGGATGCAGATATATACAAAGGGCAAGAATATGTATTCAATCTGACACAAAGGACAGAAGGGGGCACATGCAAAGAATGGAAGAGCATTTGTTGGTGTATAAAGGATGCCTGTGAGGGGATGTGGTATGAGCAAAGAGCAGAGGGATGCCAGATGTAAGGTGGGTGAGTGATGTGTCAGAAGTGGGTGGAAATGCACAGAAAGACTGCCAGAGGTTAAAGCATGTTGTATGGGAAGTATAGTCACAGGGAACTGTTGGAAGGCTGATAGATTATGAAAAAAAAAAAAAAAAAAAGAGTGGAATTAAAATGTACCACAAAATCAAAACAGCATTGTAGGAGTCCAGAATATCTTCTCTACTGTACTACTCTAACATAACATATTAAGATAAAGTTGCATGCATGCTTAGTGAGGCACAAAAAACAGCACAGCCAGTGCAAGCAGTATGTGAAATAAAAGCGACCTAACTATAGCTAAATTTTGAAGTCAAGGCATGCTTTTAAAAACACCAATGTAATTAGTTACCGTTCCTGCTGCTGCCACTGCAGAACGCCGCTTTGATCCAGAGAAAATCTTCTGCAGACGTCCACAGGAAAAGAACCCCCTCAGAGTTTCAATCTTCTGGGTCCTCCACAGCTCAATGGTTCCTCAATGTCACTAGAGGACACAGTAAATATATGGCAGTCAGCAGGAGGAACCAGTGAGCTGGAGGGGATCCAGAAGTGTCTATTTACCTGCGGACTTCTGTTGTGACGTTCAGTGGTGTGGGCAGCAACAAAGCAAGCATTTCAACGTTCTTTAACAGGTATGCCTTGGTTTCAAAAGTTAACTGTAGCTACAACACAGGTCACTTTAACCGATTGGCGCCAGCTGCATCCAAATATGCAGCTTCTCGGTGGGTGGGCCTTGGCGCCCAGCGGCCCCATATTTGCATGAACTGGGGCAAATAGAGCTGTGCCGTGAGCGTGCACCCTGCATGATCGCGGCACAGTTACTGGTGGCTAACGGAAAGTTCCCCATCACTGCTTGCGAACAGGAGCTTTCCAATCAGGTGACCATCATCACTGCTGTCACGGCGGTCACATGATCATAAACCCTACCTCCTGGCATCCTAAACCTCTTAAAGGTCTGGTAGGCGCCACCATTTCTAACCTTTCCTTCTGAAAAGCTGATTTACACACACCCATACATTTCTATTCTTATGCCTCCATCCATGCTAAACATGGAAGTGTGGAATAGACAATTCTCCTGCTGCAGCTATTTTATTCTTCCAGCCTAAGGCACCGGCTTTCAGAATAACCGAACTCTGTCCGTCTCCACCCGACTGCTATCTGATCCAATCCGCTAGGCAAATGGGGAACGAGTCCCCATCCGGCAATTTTTAGTGGACAGGATCGCATCGGATATCGGCAGGTGTAAACGGGCACATGTCTGTGTACATCCCCTGCTCCATAGAGGCGAACGCATGGTCCAGAGACTGACAGCCAACTCAAATTTTCAGGATCAGGTCAGTAAACACAGCTTTCATATATTTTTTTAGGGACAGGGATTTCAAAATAAATATATTCAGAAGGAGGTTAGTTCTATGTCAATGTACTGGTTTCCGGTAAGGAAGTTTTATTAAATCATGCACAATAAACTAAATGCAGAAAATGGGGGCATAAGGACATGGATACATACCGGCTTTTATTCCAGGGCTTTAACAATGGCTTCACATGCCTCCACATTAACCAGAGCTTCTGCTTTTGCTACTTCATCTCCCGCGCCCTGCAACGCTGCCTGTGCCTTTTCCAGGTTTGACTTTGCAATCTGTCAGAAAAAAGTTTAAGGGGAGCAACAGTCTTGAGTATGTCTGTGAGTAGCTATTTTTGCCAACAATACATGCAAGATCTGTTTTTTTTTTTTGCTGCACTGAAGCTTTTTATCTTAGTCAATTCTACTACACAGGGTATATTTGAAAACAATATACTCTTCAGCCTCAAGTGGCATAGCATACTTGATAACAATGACCTTTCCCTGGAAAATGAATTTATTTAGTAAGGTAAAGCAGCCCACCACTTAGGTCCAGAGATTTTCAATTACTGCAATCAATTTGGGGTCATCTTTTCTAATGCAGTAACCAACTTCGGCTTTAAGGTCAGTTGTTGTGCAGCCCGTGTAACCCTCAGCCCCTCAGGCTTCCAAACACTGGTCCTCTCATGGTGATCTCATCAGAAGAACGATGCCAGTGAAGATATTGCTAATGTAGCAGCAGGGGGGAGAGGGGCTGAGGGAACACCTGACTGCACAGCAACGGGAAAAAAAAAAAATAAAAAAAAAAAAGTGTGTGCGTCTGTATATACAGACACACACATTTCTATATGCATTGTCTGTCTTGGTGGAGGGTGGGGTTAGATAAACTAGTAGATTTAAATGGACTTGACTAACAAATTAAAGCCACACTCCGGCAAACACTTTTTAACCACTTCAGGCCCGGAAGATTTAAGCCGGCCCACCTTCCCCACCCTTTTTCATGACCAGGCTCTTTTTTGCAATACAGCACTGTGTTCCTTTAACTGACAATTGCACGGTCGTGTAACACTGTACCCAAATAAAATGTATTTCTTTTTCCCACAAATAGAGCTCTCCTCTGGTGGTATTTAATCACCTCTGCGGTTTTATTTTTTGCGCTATAAAAAAAAAAAAAAAAATGGGATTTTTGACTTACAGTAAAATCCATTTCTCTGATGTTCATTGACGGACACAACTCCTGGGTTATACTGCCCCTACAGGAGTAGGACACTAGGCAGAAAAAAAAGTTTGGCTACGCCTATGGGCAGTCCCAGGGGGGTATACTCCCTCTTCCTGCTATAGGTACTCTGCTTTGTTACAAGCAGTGTCAGAAGAATTACAACTCCACGGAGGGGTGGGTGCCGTGTCCGTCAATGAACAGAGAAATCGATTTTACGGTAAGTCAAAAATTCAATTTTCTCTTTCGTTCACTGACAGACAGCTCCTGATCTTCCTAACCATTAGGGCATCCCAAAGCAATGTTAAACATGAGGAGTGGGAACAGCCGAAAATAAATTCCCAAGGCTAACTATAGCCAACCAGGTAAACAGGAGCTCAACCAAAACAACTGGAGCTCATCTGAAAAAACAACCTCAAAGAGGATCAGATCCTCTAAACAGCAGCCTGCAAAAACCTTGCGGCAAAAGCAAGCATCCACAGATGCCAACACATCCACTTTATAGAACTTTGTGAAAGTGTGCTCCGAGGACTAGGAGGCCGCCTTGCAAACCTGCGTCACTGACACCTTATGACAAAGCCCAGCAGACACTGAGCGCCTGAGTAGAATGTGCTTGGCCAGGGCAAGGAGGAACCTGCTCCTGGATGGAAAAGAGCTGAATCACCGTCTGTCTGATTCATCAGGAATTGGACGCAGAGGAAACAGGCAACTCTTTGAGGCCCATCTGTGAGCACAAATAGGGAGTCTGACTTCCTAAAATATCCCATAGCTGCCAGGTACACCCTAAATGCCCGGTCCACATCCAAGGTGTGCAAAGCAATTTCCTTCAGATGTGTTGGCCTGGGACACAGAGAAGGCAACACAATGTCTTCATTCAAATGAAAATCCGAGACAAGCTGAGGAACAAACAATGGACAGGGGCAAAGAACCACCTAAATCACTATGAACCTCCAGTAAGGAGGGGACGAAAGGATAGCCCCACCAATTCTGACACCCTGAATGCAGAGGTGAAAGCCACCAAATAGATAGACCACTTTTTGGGACAGCGCAAGCAGAAGAATCTAAGGAAGATTCTCAAAGAGGGGTTTCTGGAAGACAGAGCACCAAATCGAGGGTCCCAAGGCGGCAACGGAGACCGCACTGGAGGGGTCACATGCCTAACTCCCTGAAAAAGGGTACACATCAGGGGAGTATGTTGCCAAGGGCCATTGAAATAAGACCGCTAAGGCCGACACCTGACCCTTGATAGTACTCAAGGCCAGTTTCTGCTCAACCCCCATTGAAGGAAGGTCAAGAACCGAGACATCGAACAAGAGCGAGAATTAACCCAAAGAGACTCACACCACGCAAATTACGTCTTCCACGTATGATGGCAGTTCTTCCTAGAAGTAGTTTTCCTAGCTTTTACTAGCGTTGGAAATACCAACTCAGACAAACCTCTATCAATCAGCACCTGGCGTTCAACAGCCAAGCCGTCAAAGCCAGTGACTGTAAAGCAGGATGGAAGATTGGTCCTTGGGACAGCAGATCCTCCCTGAGAGGAAGCTTCCAAGGAATGTTGGCAACCAGCCACACAAGACTGACATACCAAGCCTGGCGAGGCTAGTTCGGGGCCACCAAGATGACAGGAATCCCTTCTGCCTCGATCCTGTGTAGAAGTCTTGGCAGAAGCTTGAGAGGAGGGGGAGGCGTAAATCAGACGATACTGACCCCACAGGGCCACTGATAAAACACCTCAGAATGAAGAGACTACTCCCCTTAGTCCAACGCCTGCCGACTGAGGTAATCCGCCTGCCAGTTTTCAACATTCTGGGAATGTGTAAAGTGGAGAGGGCTGGAACGAACCGTTCTGCCCAACTTAGAATGCCGGCTACCTCCAGAGCCGCCAGGACTTCTTGTGCCCCCCTGGTGACTGACATAAGCCAGGGACGTGGCATTGTCTGATTGACTACGCACTGGACATCCCTAAAGACAGTCTGTCCAATGTTCCAGGCACAGTCTGATAGCTCGGAGTTCCAAGACATTAATCAGTAGTCTGGACTCTTCCAGTGTGCAGATCCCCTGAGCAGAATATTTGCCGACGACGCCTCCCCAACTGGACAGGCTGGCATCCGTGGTGACCACTGTCCAATACAAGAGGAAGGAAGGATTTGCCTAGCTGAAGCGCAAAGCCACCATATCAGGGACTCTTTCGTTCCCCGGCTAAGCCAGGTCTGATTGTCCAGAGACTGCGGATTCTTGTCCCATTTGGCCAGAATCTCCCTTGCAGGGACCTTGTACGGATCTGTGTAAACAGCACCGCCTCAAAAGGTAGACCACCATCTGGCCCAGCACTCATATGCAAGTCCGGAGGGAGGATCATCTGCTGGACAGCAGGAGACGAAATACAGCCTGTAGTATTTCTGGAGTTTGTCCAGAGGAAGCAGCACTCTGGTTAGGGCCGAGTCCAGAGTGAGACCCAGATAGTCCAGCTTTGTGGACAGAACCAGAGCAGACTTCTGAAAATTAAGAAATGGTGATTTCCAGGTTTTCCACCAGAGCAGTAGGAGACTCCGCTCGCAGGAGGAGGACGTCCAAAAAAACCAGTACCGTGATCCCCTATTGGCATAACAATGCTGGCACTGGGGAAACACTTTCGCGAAGACCCAAGGAGCAGAGGCGACACCAAAAGGTAACGCCACAAACTGATAATGCTCCTCTCCCACAGCAAAGCGGAGGAAACGCTGGAGACCGACACATAATTCAATGAAGGGAAGCCACCACCATGCTCCATTCTAAACTTCTGCAGCTGCACAAAGCAGTTCAGTGCCTTGAGGTCCAGAATTGGACACAACTTGCCTTCCTACCTGGGGACTGTAAACAGATTTGAGTAAAACCCCTGAAAACATTCCTAAGTAAGAACGGGGACCATCACCCGTAAAGTAAAAGGTCTTGCACCGACCTAAAAAGAGCCTGTAAACAGTCGGAGGCAGTCGCACGTCGGAAGGAAGAACCTTATCGGAGGATAAAAATGAAACTCGATCTTGTAGCTGGACCGAACCAGGGGAGTCCACAGGTCCGGGAACCAGCGAAGACATCCCCCCACCCCAGATATGGGTGAGGGCGCACCTTCCTGCTGAAGGGGCCTTGTCCGCGGGTCTTGAGAAGCCCGCACTTGACTTGCCAGACCAAGTTTGCTTGGATCCTCCAGAGGCTGCCCCGAAGGGCACCGATCCATTGTCAGTCGACTGAGGGACGAAACAACTTATGAGCCGAGGGTCCTTGCCCTTAGTAGCCTGTGGAAGAAAGGTACTCTTCCCCACTGACCATCCAGGGTAGCACCAAAACAGGCGATCTCCTTGAAAGGAAAGATCAGTCAAGGCCGTTTAAGAAAGTCTGGTCTGCAAACCAGCATTTGAGCCAAAAGGACACGCCGAAGGACAACTACCGAAACAGAGCCAAGCCGCTAGGGGAGCTGAATCCAAAGAGGCATCACAGATAAACTGCAGCCCATGGGCCAGGTCAGCAAAGGCAGAGGGGGAGCTACTCCCCCCTCCAGCTCACAGCGTAAAAGCTTAGCCCACTCAGTCAGAGTCTGCGACACCAGGGCAATGTGAAAATCTGCCTCAGTGCCAAACCACCCAGGGTGTACAAATTGCGGGCCACAGCCTGAGCCTTCCTGTCAGGCGGGTCCTAAAGCCGGGGACTCTTCAACCGGAATCATGGTTGCCTTGTTTAATCTGGAAACGGGAGGGTTCACCACTGGTGGAACAGTCCATTTCTTAAGGGGGGACGACGACGACTCATAGGGGTATCACCTAGCAACTCATTTTAGGGACCCCGAGAGATGCTTTGGTCATCCCCCAATCTTCAGTGACAATTCTGTCAAAATAAGAGTGGGAAAGGGAACTCCTTTGCCACGCTGGATGGCTTGTGAGTGCCAAAGGGAGCCTGCACCTCCGTCACAGTTGTGTCCTCCAACAAGTCTCAAGCACAGATAGCAATCCATGGGTCCACCAGCTCCTCTTCGTGCGAGATTGCAGAAGCAGAGGAATCATCCTCACTTTCTGAGGATTCAGGGCACGTGGTCGCAGACCCAGTAGGGTGACCCACGTCTGCCGAATCAGATTTAGGACCTGAAGAGAGATGCGGCAGGGGGCGCTTTATGCCAGCCAATCGCCCAAAAGCCACCTCCACACAAGAGACTCCCAGGACTGCCCTTAGTGGATCGATGGATGAGACTCGGAGGGCCCTGCAGCCCCAGAGAGGGGATCAGGTAGGGAGATATGCTCCAAAGAATCCATAAATCACCAGGCGGACCCCACAAAAAAAAAAAAAAAAAACACTGCTAAGGGACAACCCTCATCCGCTCTGGCAGCACCATCCGATTGCCAGTCACAGAGCACCAAATCGATCCTCAGCAGAGAGGGAGAGGTCCTCACCAGACTTACCACCCCGCAGAAACCAGGCACCGCAGCCACCAAGAGAATCTGCACTGCACGAGCAGCGATCAGGAAATGAAAGGATCCAGGAGTCAGCACCAGGGGATGAGGAGGGGCTCCCACTGCCGCAAATCGCTGCCCAGAGGGCTCTACTGTCATAGCCACCACCATTTGCAATGGCCAACCACCGCAAAATGGCCGCTAGACTACACAAACATGGCAGCCGTGCATTGAACACAAAGGCTACAAAAAATGGTGGCACTACGAGGCCGCCAGGTACCCAGGAGGAATCCCTAGGCCTCGAAGACGGGCCCAGGCAGGACGGGGGGCCCTGGCAGGAGCCCCCACTAAGTTAAACTCTCCCCCGCACAGCTGATCGTCCGGTCACCGGTGGCGCTTGGCCCCCCCCTGCCCCCATCACTCCCTGCCCCCACCCCAGGAGGTGGATCAGATTACCTACACAGCCCCAGCATAAATGGAAGGGGGGGGGGGGGTAAGATGGAGAGACAGATGAATGGGGGGTGCCTGACAGGAGGGAGGGGAATCTGGGGGTCCAACCGTCCCAAGGAGGGGCCCACATCCACCCCAAAACCCTCCAGGGGGGGGAGCTACTTACCATACCAGGAACCAGACGGGCATTGCTCCAGACAGAACCCCTAGTCACCAAAATTGGGGGGCTGTCAGCCAGGAGGTACGCTGCGACTCTGGCCAAGACCCAGTCGTAAGCGACCTTGGTAGGCGCTTAACTCGCAGGCCAGCCCCCGTCCAGTGGGAATGTGTCGCGGCCGACCTAGTGCGGAGGTCTGCGAACGCTCGCTGGCCAGACAGGGGTGACCACTGGATCTAGATTATCCAGCCCTTCGCCCAGTCTGGCAGTTGATCGTAGATCTTACAGAAAGAAACCAGGAGAAAAAAATTGCCAAGACCAGAGATCCCAGCAAGGAACTAGGTCCTTGGCAGGACTAGGACTAGGCAGAAAAAAAAACGGAGTACCTATAGCAGAGAGGGAGTATACCCCCTGGGACTGCCCATAGGCGTAGCCAGACTTTCTGTCTAGTGTCCTACTCCTGTAGGGGGCAGTATAACCCAGTGGTTAAGAAGATCAGGAGCTGTGTCCGTCAATGAACGAACATCAGAGAAATGGATTTTACGGCAAAAGTGCTTGTCAATGAACGAAAGAGAAGACCATTTTGAAAAAAAAAAAAAAAAACCAATATATTTTTTTTTACTTTCTGCTAAAAACACATCCAATAAAACAAAAAAAGAACAAAAAAAAAAAAAAAAAAATCTAATTTCTTTAAAAATTGAGTCCAATATGTTTTTTGCTACATATTTTTGGAAAAAGTATATATTGATTGGTTTGCACAAAAGTTATAGCGCCTACAAACTATAGGATAGATTTATGGAATTTTTATTTGACATTTTTAATAGTAATGGCGGCAATCGGTGACTTATAGCAGGACTGCAATATTGTTAGTGCTTTGAACCATGGATTATTTATTCTATGCCATTAACTGCCCTTTATTTTTTGCGCTTTTATATGCATTGGGGGCCATATATTTTCACACACATATGTACTTATATATGTATTCATATTTTCATTTGTTGTTTGATTTCTCTGAACTTTTTTGTTTTTCTTCATATTGTGTTCATGTCACTAAGCTTTCTCAGCGTTATGCCTGGTTACCAATTAGGCAATTTGCATTTCTAAATTAGCACAATTGTCTGATCACTTGTTGGGTAGGTGGAGTTTTTTGCACTATATATACTCTGTATCTCACTTCATTATTGTGATCAAGGCAGTTTGCCGAAACCGGTTAGCCTTCCTGTTTACTCTTTTCATGCAATACATTTTCTATACTGATTTGAAGTTGCTGGCTCACTTACTGGATAGGACTGCGATATTGCGACGGGCAAATTGGACACTGTCACTTTCGACACTTTTTTGGGAACCAGTGACTCTAATACAGTGATCAGTGCTAAAAATATGCACTGTCACTGTACTAATGACACTGGCTGGAAAGAGGGGCGAGCAAAGTGTTAACTGTGTGCCTAGCCAGTGTTTGTGTAGGAGGTGCTTTTAGTAAGGAAGGCATGGATCCATGTCCTTCCTTTGCAGGAACACAGGATCCATGCCTTCTGTACTGACAGAATAGCAATCTGCCTTGCTTACATAGGCAGACTGGCGTTCTACCTGTGTAACGAATGATCGGCGGATGCCGGTGGACAGAGTCCGTGGTATCTGCTGATCAACGCCCTCTGTGCATAATCACTGCGGGAGCGAGCTACCAGCGGCATGCATTCGCGCTAGCTACCCGGAATGTGCGGGATCACGTGTATTTATTTAAGTGATCGAGCATATAGAGCGGTCAGCAATTGGTTAGACAATTACAGCAAATAGTTTATTGCCTTTGGGATAAAGGTTTTAAATAAATAAAAGCTGATCATTGTTAGGCAACCCTGTCAGTGTTAAATGGTTTGTCTTAATCCTCAAACTGCCACTTTTGTGGGACAGCTTGGTCTGTTAAAGGAGATTGAACAGCAGACTAGGCTGGCCATACATTAAGCAATTTTCTTTCCTTCAACCACGGGTTGAAGAAAAGAAAATCACCTAAATCCCTCCCGCTACGCTATTGTATTCTGACAACAGAAGGTTTTGCTGCCATCAGAAAACAATTTTTAGAGCTGCCGGATATAGAATGGCGGCAGTAATCGTACAAATAAATAAATAAATAAATACACAAGCTGGTTGTACTGAAGTTGATCGATCAACTTCAGTACAACCAGCCTGCTCATACATGGATCAAAATTTTTCCATTTTTTGCTGAACCGACTGAATTTCAATCCCTCTATGGCCTGCTTTACTGGCCAGATCACCAGATAAAAATAACAGAGAAGAGCCTTAAAAGAAATAAAAAAACAGCCACCTCATAAGAATTGATAAGCTGCAATATTTTACATTTGTGGTTTAGGGTTTAACTCTTAAGACACATTCCATAAAATGCATTTTAAGCAAGACTCTTGAGCTGGAAAAAACATTAAAATCTGATTGCACAAGCTTCTTCAGGTTTACAACTATGCAGTGAAAAGGACCTACGTTTTTGAGATCCTTAAGACTCCTAAATACAGCAGCTAGTAAGCAGAATATTGGTGGTAGAAGTTGGCAAAATCCTGCATAAATAGTGGCCTGTACGTTGTGCACATGTAATGTTTGAGCAACCCTTACATGCGTACATCATTACAGTGTAAATAGTTGGGAGGCTGCAGGCAGCATTTTAAAGGAAGCCCCCCTAGTATACTCTGTTGCTAGGACACAAGCAGATTTTGCCACCTAGGGTTCTCCATTACTAGTACCATGGAAGCTTCAACTGCCTCTTGCAGACAGCTCTTGTATTCCAATAGAGTTCATTGGTGCTGAATGCATGTAGAGGTTAGCACATACATTTACATGCCTACAGCTTAGAAAAACCTGTGTGAGTTCTGTGAATGGACTGCATTTTGGTTTGTTTTTTATTTAAGGATCTGAATGTAGTGCAGGTGTACTCATCTTTATGCAATCTAAGTCAAAATGTGGCACTTTTGTACTTGCTCGCAATTGTTGAAGAAGTGTTTCTTTTTAATTACACTGTTAGAGCCGGTTCACACTGAGGCGACATGACTCCTTACTACTTCACATAATGGAAGTCTATGCAAGTCGCTCCGAGGTCGCCCCGAAATAGTACAGGACCCTTTTTCTAAGTCGCAGCGACTTGTGTCGCTCCTATTAGAACGGGTCCTGTAGCGGTCAATTGACCGCGAGGGAGCGCGACTTGTCAGGCTGACAAGTTGCGCTAGTGTGAACCGGCTCTTATTCTTTTGTCTTTTTGAAACTTACCACATACTATAAGAACATGTTATAGTAGGTTTTATACTACACAGTTCAAATATTTTGATATTTCTCATTCAGTACTTTGAATAGCACCAGAAATACCATTTCCAAAAACATTTTAGTGGGAAAAAAGCTACATCGTTTCTTGGATGATATCTAGAGGGTCAAGTTGTTGATTTGTCTAGTCCTTTTCTGAATATGCAGAAGTTAGAAGATTTTGTGTTGAGAGGATAGCTGTCCGATACTGAAATTCCCAAATATAGGAATTTGAGTTTGCTACACATTTGTATTTGGTGGATTGTGCAGCTGTGGGCATTTTAAGCACTAAGCAGAGTTTTTACAATTTTATATAGGAGGATAGCTGGGAATATTAGGAGGTAGGAACAATGTTTAGTCGAGACAGCATGGGTTAAATGCACAATCGATATATTCCTTTGGCTGACAATCAGCAACATTACCCCCTCTGTGTTCTCCATTGGTTAGCAATATCAATTTCCTTTCTATCAGTGTTTTTCAAACTTGTTTCAGCCAGAGCACCCTTTAGAATTGTGCACAAACCTGGGGCACACCAGTCTGAGGGCTTGTTCCCACCAGAAGGTACGCACGCTTTTTGTCATGTTCCCTCACATCATTTTTTTTTTTTTTGGGCTGCTCTATGCGTGTGAGCCATGCAAAAGGGTGCCGGCATAATTTTTAAAACTGCAATGGTACTGTGGCATCTTGCCTTTTAATAGGCACACACGTACGCAGATGTGTGGGCATGTCATTAATAATGGCAGCAACATGCGTCTGCAAAAGGCAAATCCCCCTTTTCTCCAAATTCCTCTAACACATACTACCCTCCCCTTCTCCAAACAAAACCCCCCCCCTCCCAGATTCCCCCTCCTTGCACAAATTCTACCTCATCACTGCAGGATTAGTGAGAGCAGCAGATAGGAGGAGAAAGCAGGGAGAAAAGGTGTGGGCTGTGCTCTCTATCCCCTCCAGCTCCTTTCCCTTCTGTCTGTATACTGGAGTCCACACAGGATTTCTCTCAGATCCCACTGTACAGGGTTTAAATTACCTACCCAGCCACAATTTCTGCTGTCTGGATAGGAGCAGTGTTGGGAGGAGATAGGGGGTGGTAATCAACCCTTGTACATTTGGCTGATAGAGCGAACCTGTGTTAAACGCCCATGCACAGAAAAGAGGAGAGAGAGCAGAGCCCCCACCTCCTCCCAAGTTCTCTATTCCCCCCTGCTGCTCTCTGTATTTTGCCAGCTAAACTGTAAAGCTGTGCGGGCCACCTGACACGTCCCTAGCAACCGATGAAGTCATCGGTTGGTAGGACACGGGCTTGCACAGCTTTCGGTTTTGCCAGCAATAGTACAGATAGCAGCAAGGAGGAGGTGCAAGCTGTCCATTCTCTATCCTCTTCCCTCTGTGCAGCAGAACACAGGATCTCGATCAGATCAGGCTGTTGCCACCGCACCCCTGAGAACTTTTCATGGTACCCTGAGTTGAAAGACACTGCTTTATATAAATCCTTCACAATATTTTCAGACCTTTATGTAGTGAGTAGCTTTAAATAGGAATATCAGCTTCTCTGAGTCAAGGCCCATGTTTTCATTCCAGTCTTTAGTACCAAGAAACCTTAACGGCACTAATCTTAGAAAAAATCTCATCAGGGCATTTCAGAAGTTTGATTAGAGAAAGCCAATGTAGTTTACTATACAAAAGTACACAAACCATTTATATTGGTAATATTTAAAGTATATCCAAGGTAAAAAAAATTTAAATCATATTTAAAGTTTCCACATTAGATTTCACTTATTTTCAACCTACTCTCTCTACTATCAATCTAAATGTTCTTGAAGTTTGTGTTTAAGGCCCTTTTGACACAGACGTTCCATTAAGCAATTTTTTATTAGTTTATTTTCAGATGGAAAACGGACAATTATTCCTATCTATGGGCTTCGTGACAGATTATCATCTATTTACATCGGCCAACATCGGTGTCCATTCAGGTCCGTTTTTCTTTTTTTTTAAACGGCACAAGGTTGCGTCCTTTTTTGCTTCAAAGGACCCGTATGAATTTCATCCATTTACGCCTGTTCTATTTGTCTGTTTTTAGGCAAGAAACCATTTTTGTTTATACTTTTGTCACTTATGTTTAGTTCATTCAATCAGAAAAACATATGCAAACATGGGCGTGAACTGAAGTGCAAACTTTTGTAGGGCCCCTCCGCACAGCCTGTGTACACTAAACACCAGTTAAAGTGTACGTTTATGAACCGGAGATGAGCTGCGATAGCCACTATTGCAACTTATCTTTACTGCGCATCAGTTTATTAAGCTGTGATGAGGACAGGAGAGGATGTTTTCCATTTCACATTGTAGCTCAGTAAAAAGCTGCCAGCTTAATATTTATAGTAATGTTTTCATACGAATAAACGCACATTTGTAAATGGCCCCTCTAACACAGGACTTATTAACTTATTTTCTAACCCTTATTTGGTCATCTTTTATCCTTTATTTTTCATTCACGAGAGTTTGAGTCCCTGATCTTGCAAGATCACAGGCTCAATTCTCACTTCTACTACACATCGCAGCCATTCACTGGGGTTGATTTACTAAAACTGGAGTGCGCTAAATCTGGTGCAGCTGTGCATGGTACACAATCAGCCTCTAACTTGTACAATTCATCTTTGACAAAAAAAAAAAAAAAAACTGGAAGCTAATTGGTTTTAGTAGATAAACCTCATTTGTATTTCATTCATTTTTCTTCTCAGCCAGAGAAGAGAAGTAAAAATGTTAATATATCAGCTCTCTGCCGAGAGCTTTTTACATAGTGAAGGGCTGTGATTTGTAGAAGGCCCTTCACATCCGATGCCCCATAGGGATGCATGGGGTGACCATTCAGATCCGCCAAAAAAAAAAAAGCTGACGGTCCACCTGTGTGAAAGGGGCCTTAGTGTTGCGATATAATGAAGCATGTCTGCATTTTATTGCAACGAATGTCTGGGTTGCATTAGCTCATTATGCCTTTGTCTTGCAGGGTTTTTTTTTTTTTTTTTTTTTTTTTTTTTTTAAGTATACTACCGCTTTAAATAATACAATTGGTTGTTCTCCTCCAGGTTTCCTTAGGGCTGCAGAACTTGTCTCCCTGTCTGCTATTGAAGTGTTTGATCATTTATCGATGCACATCTTTGTACTTACACTCGGATCCAACATGTCCAGTTTTACTGCTTCTTCAGCCAGCAACTGTACAGTGGAATCTGCATTCACTGTCACAGACCCGCTGCTCACTAAGAGACAAAAGAAGAGAATGATGCAGTTATTATACTCCTATATGTATTCTGCGTCAACTCATCCATCAATTTACGGTCAATATGGTACTTTTGGAGATCAGCACTTTTTATATCTGTCTATATAAATGTAGTCATGGGTATTTTTAGATACCAGGTTCATGGACACAAATTTGATCGACCAACTACCAAATGTGATCTGACCTACATCCAAGTCATAGCAATAGACAAACACAATGTGCTAAAGCTGATAACACAAACAATCCTAATTTCTGGTGTATTTACTGAACACACCAATTAAACATTCACAATGCTTGTGGAAAAAGGGAACACTATGGTTACTAGTTCCTTCAAAGAAAGCTAGTTGGAGTCAGTAGTTTGCAAACCTGGAATGCAATTAATGAAATGATCTTGGAGGTGTGGTTTAGAGCTACTTTGATTGGAAAAAGGGCACTCAAACATTTTAAGATTGCGGTTCATAAGAAGCATTAGCCGCAACGTACCATGCTTCGCAAAAGGGAGCTCTGAAGACATTCGATCAAGAGTAGTTCATCTGCAAAGAGCTGGAAAGGGAAACAAAGCAAATCTCAAAGTGTTTAGGCATCCATTAAGCTTGGTTCTCACAGGGGCGGCTTTAAAGTCACACGGATCTGAAGCCACCCTGTACAGCGCGACTTCAGCACAGCTTACAACTTCTTTAATATAAGTCAATGCAAACCACTCCCAAAGATGCTCCAAAGTAGTGCAGGAACCAAGTCGCTTCGATTAGAACAGTTCCCGCTCACTGAATGAAGCGCAACTTGTCAGGCAACTAAGTGGGTACCCAGCCAAGATGACTCCCAAAGCACAAAAACAAAATCCTCAATGAAGTCAAGAGGAACCCATCAGCTAAAAGCTATCCGAATACAGGTAAAGCAATCCTGCTGCTCACAGATGATATCCTCCAGCTATGGTACTCAGACTGCACTGTGAATGAGGTTTACGCCCTGCCATTGCTGCAGACACATGAATAGACAAATGATTGGATGGCTGCACTCTCTCAATGCAGCTTTATTTCTTTAAGTCCATAAAAACAACCAATGCCTAACGAACGTATGTCAGCGATATTAAATGATAAAATGAAGATGTTTGAGGAAGTATGGGAACCATGGGCCAGATATCTAACTGGAGATTCCTAGATCCACAGCCGGCTGACTAGGTTCTGAGACTGTGGGGTCTCATCCAATTACCCTCTTTAATGTTTTCTCTTTCTCCTTTTTCTACTCAAACTCTGATGTCATAATTTTCGTCTCCTCCCGATTGTCCTGACTAAAACGTGGAAGTGATGGTTGTCAGTAGGGCTGGAGTCACAACACGAGATAGTAAAATTTTGTTTTCTGATTCTGTAACGAGATATTGATGTGCCTTTTTTTTTATGCAAAAAAGATTCTAAACAGTATGAGAGCCAACAAATTTGGAATGTTTCATATAGTTTGAGAATATTTTTTATTATGCCAAGAAGACTTCTTTACATAAACTGATGGGCTTACAGTCCTTTGATATCTGTTGGACAGTTGGGGAGGACATGTATTCTTTGTGATATCATTGTATTTTCTTTGTTACTGTGAAATACTTTAAATATTAAAAATAGTAAAAAAAACAATGCCGATAAGGCAGGGAAGGGAAGACACCTTTCACATGAAAGATAGTGCTTTATTAATACCACTATTTTTGATAAAGCATGATATTTCCTGTGAAACGCTTCTTCCTTTTTTCCCTTCACTGCCTATCAGCATTGGTTGTTTTTATAGACTTTTTTTTTAAAGAAATAAAGCAGTTTTTTGCATCGAATGAGAGTGCAGCCATCAAATCATTTGTTCATTAACAGCTAAAGACTTGAAGACCTCACTAGAACTGGCAAACCATTCTTGTTCATGACTCCACCATATGCAAGTCTTAGAACAGGCAGGGTGTTCATGGCAAAACACTAAGGAGAGATATAGATGCTGGGTGGGTGAGTTTACTATGAATATTAACAATGGAGCCTAATAAAAAACAGCATTTTTGGTTTCTGGTGCTCAGAGGCAGAGTAGCTCTGCTTTAAGACTGGTCATAGAGGCCTTGTTTTTGTTCCCCTCAGCCAGTTCCTGTTAGACAGAAGTCAATAATTAGATTGACTTCTGTCAAGTGGGAAGGGTCACAGATGGATCAAAAGTTAACTAGTTCCTGCTGAACAGGCTGAATTTCGATTCATCTTTGGCCAGCTTACCCTAATTTTCTGTCCTATACACAATGGTTTCACCAGACAGGAAGTGAGGGAAAATCTGCATCAGACACAAGAAAAAATAAAATCTCTGGTTCTAGCTATTCAAATGAAGAAGAACAGCATTTTTAATTTGGTCTATGGTACTTGTCTATCAATCATTTCCTATCTGGTAAAACACTGTTAGCAGACATCAAGATTAAATATTTCTAATAGAGCCCCAGATAGGGGGGAGTGTTAATCACTCGCCACGCTATATAAACACAAAAAAAAAAAAATTTTGGCTGGATATACACTACGTTTTGGCATCAAAGGTTAAGGTAGTGGTACTTAAAACACTGTCATGTTCCACTTTAGAAAATGAAGAACTTTCATTCCCCTCCACCTATACACATTTTAGAATTTGCTATATTATAATTATATATATATATACATATATATATATATATATACACATATATATATATATATATACACATACATACATACATACATACATACATATATATACATATATATATATACATATATATATATATATATATATATATATATATATATATCTCCTTAAATGGTTTGGTTGCAAAGGTAAAAGATTTTTTTTACCTTAATGCATTCTATGGATTTAAAGCAGTAGTAAACTCAAAAAAAAAAAAAAGTTTTCCCCTGCAAGGAAAAACTGGTTTTGTACTTAATGTAAAATCCTTTTCTCTGAAGTCCATTGACAGACGCAGCTCCATATCTTCTTAGACCAATGGGTTATTCTCCTCCCATCAGGAATAGGACAATAGGCAGGACAAAGCTTTACCACGCCTATGGGGCTGTCCGCGCAGGCATAACCCCACACACTCTGCTACAGCTTCCAGTTTAGTTGCAAGCAGAGTTAAGAAGACAAAAAAACGATTTCACTCAAAAGTAGAGGAGCGGGTGCTGCATCTGTCAGTGGACTTCAGAGAAAAGGATTTAACAGCAAGTACAAAAATCCAGTTCTCCAATGTCCATTGACAGATGCAGCTCCGTATCTTCAGACCAATGGGATGTACCAAAGCAGTGTATGCATGAGGGGGTGGGAAAAACAATGCAAAGAACAACTTAATTCCCCAAAGGCTAAAAATCAGCCAACCAGGTAACATGGAGCTCACCTAGAAAAAGAGAACAAAAAGTTCTCTTTTTTTTTTTTTTAAACAGCAGCCAGCAAAACCTTGCTGCCAAAAGAGGCATCCGAGGATGCCAACACATCTACTATAGAACACATCTCTAGAATTTTTTAAACGTATGCCCAGACGACCAAGTGGCCGCCTTGCAAACTTGCATCACTGATGCCGGATGACGAAAAGCCCAAGAGGCACTCAGCGCCCTAGTAGAATGCGCCATCATAGGGAAAGTAGGAACCTGACCCATCAATGAATTAGCCTGAAAAACCGTCTGCCTGATCCATCTGGATATACAGTAGTTACATAGTTACATATTTAGTGAGGTTGAAAAAAGACATCAGTCCATCCAGTTCAACCTATGTGTGTGTGTGTGTTTGCTTTTAACCATACATTGTATACCCCTGTATGTTGTGGTCTTTAAGGTGTCCATCTAATAGTTTTTTGAAACTATCAATGCTCCCTGCTGATACGACTGCTTGTGGAAGAGAATTCCACATCCTTACCGCTCTTACAGTGCAGAACCCCTTACGCACTTTAAGGTTAAACCGCCTTTCCTCAAGTTTTAGTGAGTGGCCACGTGTCTTATTTTATCTCCTCTCTGAATAGTTTGTTCCTTATGCTAGGGTCGCCAGTACAGTATTTGTACATTGATATCATATCCCCCCTCAATCGTCTCTTCTCCAGAGAGAATAGGTTCAGTGCTTGTAGTCTTTCCTCATAGCTGATGTCCTCCATTCCCCTAATTATTTTTGTTGCCCTTCTCTGGACTTTCTCCAGTTCCAGCACATCCTTCCTGAGGACCGGTGCCCAGAACTGGACAGCATACTCCAGATGTGGCCGGACCAGAGTCTTGTAGAGTGGAAGAATAATCTATTTATTTCTGGAGTGAATCCCCTTTTTTATACATCCCAGTATTCTGTTGGCTTTGCTTGCGGCGGCTTGGCATTGCATGCCACTGCCAAGCCTGTTGTCTACCAGTACCCCCAAGTCCTTTTCCATCCTAGACTCACCCAGAGGTTCCCCCCCTAGTGAGTAGCATGCTTTCTGGTTTCTGGCCCCCAAGTGCATTACTTTACATTTTTCAACATTAAATCTCATCTGCCATGTAGTTGCCCACCCCGTTATTTTGTTCAGGTCCGCTTGCAAGGTTTCCACATCCTGCATAGAAGATATTGGCAAGCCTAATTTAGTATCATCTGCAAATACTGAGATTGTACTAGATATCCCCTCCTCTAGATCATTTATGAATAAATTAAACAGGATTGGTCCCAGGACAGAACCCTGGGGGAGCCCACTTTCCACACCCGCCCAGTCCGAGTACTCCCCATTAATCACCACCCTCTGTACTCTCCCCTGGAGCCAGTTCTCTATCCAGGTACTCACCTTATGGTCCATACCTACCTTCCTTAGTTTGTACAGTAAGCGTTTGTGGGAAACTGTGTCAAAGGCCTTTGCAAAGTCCAGATACACCACATCCACAGGCTTACCTTTATCTAGGTGGCAGCTCACTTCATCGTAAAAGGTTAATAGATTGGTTTGGCACGAACGATTTTTCATGAATCCATGCCGATTACTACTTATAATACCGTTTTCCTTACTAAAGTCTTGTATGTGGTCCCTTATCATCCCCTCCAAAATTTTGCAGACTACTGATGTTAGGCTGACCGGCCTATAGTTACCCGGGATATATCTCGGCCCCTTTTTAAATATTGGTACCACGTTGGCTTTTTTCCAATCAGCTGGCACCATACCCGTCTGTAAACTATCCTTAAAGATCAAGAATAATGGTCTGGCAATCACCTGGCTGAGCTCATTAAGAACCCTCGGGTGCAAGCTATCCGGTCCCGGGGATTTATTTATGTTAAGTTTCTCTAGTTTAGCTCTTAGTCTATCCTCTGTTAGCCATGGCGGCACTTCCTGAGGTGTATTATTTAGTTCGGCCTTACAAGCAAGGTTCGTGTAGCCCCCCGATTCCTTTGTGAAGACTGAAGAAAAGAAATTATTTAACACTTCCGCCTTTTCTCTGTCCTCTGTGGCCATTTTTCCTTTATCATCTTTTATGGGGCCAATGTGCTCTGGCCTCGCTTTCCTACTGTTTATATACTTAAAGAACTTCTTGGGGTTCTTTTTACTCTCCTCCGCTATATGTCTCTCATGTTCTATTTTAGCCGCCCTGATTTCGTCTTTACATTTCTTATTACACTCTTTGTAGTGCTTAAATGCTGCCAATGACCCCTCAGTCTTGTATTTTTTGAAGGCCTTTTCTTTAGCTCTAATATACATTTTTATGTTGGAGTTTAGCCACCCAGGGTTTAGTTTTGCTCTTTTAAATTTATTTCCCTGTGGAATGCACTGGCCAATCCCCTTGTTAAGTATGCTCTTGAAGCACTCCCATTTTTCCTCCGTGTTCTTTGTCCCCAGGGTTCTATCCCATTTGATATTTTCTAGCAGCGAGCGCAGTTTAGGGAAATTGGCTCTTTTGAAATTCAGTGTCCTTATATTACCCTTGTGTTTCCTATTACTGTAATACTGAAACCAATTGACCTATGGTCACTGTTTCCCAAGTTGTCCCGTATTTCTATATCCGTGAGCAGGTCTGTATTGTTGGTAATCAGTAGGTCAAGTACCGCATTGTTTCTTGTCGGTGCATTCACCATCTGACCCGTGAAATTGTCCTGCAAAATATTTAGGAACTGCCGAGCCTTGGCTGAATGCGCAGTTCCTTCTGCCCAGTCTATATCTGGATAATTAAAGTCCCCCATTATAATGACATTTCCCATCCTTGCTGCCAATCCTATCTGTAACATGAGGTCCGCCTCCCCCTCCTCCCTCTGGTTGGGGGGCCTATAGCATACGCCCAATAATACCTTCCCCACCGTGCCTTCCCTTTGAAGCTCTACCCATAGGGATTCTGCCTCGTCCATAGCTCCATTATTAATATCATCCCTCATATTTACCTGTACGCTGTTCTTAATATACAAACATACCCCTCCCCCTTTTTTACCTTCTCTATCTCTGCGATAAAGGGAATACCCCTGAATGGTCGCCATCCAGTCATGGGAGCTGTCAAACCAAGTCTCAGTTATCCCCACAAAATCTAAGTCCTCCTCAAACATCAGCAGCTCCAGCTCTCCCATCTTGTTGGCCAGGCTTCTGGCATTGGTATACAAGCCTCGTAATTTTGATCGGTTACATTTATCCTCCTGGATATGGTCGCAGCAGACGCAGCCAATCCTTTACGAGGTCCTGCGGTAAGGACAAAAAGAGCATCTGATTTTCTGAAAGACTCAGTAGCGGCCAGTTAATCCCTGATCGTCCGAACTACATCCAAAGAATGCAAGGCAATTTCCTTGGGATGCTTGGGCTTGGGACAGAGTGAAGGCAGCACAATGTGTTCATTCAAATGAAAATCAGAAACCACCTTAGGAAGAAAAGATTGATAAGGTCGGAGTACCACCTTATCTGTGTGGACCACCAAATAAGGTGAGCGGCAGGACGGCGCCACCAATTCAGACACTCTATAAGCAGAAGTTATGGCCACCAAAAAGGCAACCTTCTGAGACAAAGAAAACAAATTTCCCTAATGTTGTCAAAAGGAGGTTGTTGAAGAACAGATCATACAAAATTCAGATCCCACTGAGGTAGCGGGGAGCGCCTCGGAGGAGCCATATGGCATATTCCCTGAATGAAAGTGTGAATCAAGGCATGCGTAGCTAACGGGCGTTGGAAATATATAGCCAAAGCCAACACTTGGCCTGTGATAGTGCCCAAAGCCAACCGCTGTTGAACCCCTTTTTGCAGAAAAGCCAAAAAAACCCTAGCTACTGAAAACGAGTGAGGGTGCACCTCAAAATGTACAATTTCCATGTACGATGATAGATCTTCCTCGAAGTCGACTTCCTGGTCTTCAATCGTGTAGGAATCACAGTCAAAGACCCCTACCTCTCAACACCTGGCTTTCAACAGGCAAGCCGTTAAAGCCATCGACTGTAAAGCAGGATGAAAGATAGGCCCTTGAGACAGCAGATTCTCCCTGAGAGGAAGTGTCCAAGGAGCATCGGCGACCAACCTTACTATGTCTGCGTACTAAGACCCGACGAGGCCAGTCTGGGGCCACCAGAATAACTGGAATCCCTTCCACCTCTATCCTGCGTAGAAGCCTTAGAGTTTCAGCAGAGGAAAGGCATAAATCAGCCGATACCGACCCCAAGGAGCCACCAGTGCGTCTGTGGCATCGGCCAGAGGATCCCGAGACCTGGCTACCAAACGCTGAACCTTCTTGTTGCGACGAGAAGCAAACAGATCAACCTTGGGTGTCCCCCACCGGACTAACAGGAGATGAAACACCTCCAGATGAAGAGACCACTCCCCTTGATCCAACACCTGACGACTTAGGTAAACCTGGCATGTGCACAGCAGAGAGGGCGGGAACAAACCCTTCCGCCCAAACTAGAATCTCAAACTACTCCTTGGATACTCTTGGTTCCCCCCTGATGATGGTTGTAAGACACAGCCGTGGCGTTGTCCAATTGAATCTGAACCGGACATTCTCGCAGATGAGTTGTCCAGTGGCTCAGAAAAAGCTTTATTGCTCTGAGCTCCAAAACATTTGATCTGTAGTTTTGACTCTTCTACTGTCCAGGTTCTCTGGGCACAGAGCTGTCCCAGCACCCTGCCCCAGCCCGACAGGCTGGCGTCCGTGGTCACCACCGTCTAAAACAGAGACAGAAAGACTTGCCCTGGCAACTGAAGCCACCAAAACAGAGCCAGACTGTGTTGTGGCTCAACCGAATCAAATTATCCAAGGACTTAGGATCCTTGTTCCATTTGACAAGACTCTCCCTTTGTAAAGGTCTCGTGTGAAACTGAGCAAATGGAACCGCCTCAAAGGTTTATACCATCAGACCCAAGGCACGCATGCAAATAAGCAGAGAGGACCGATTGTTTGCCCACAATAACCAAATCACCCCCTGCAACTTCTGCAGCTTGGCCGGAGGAACAAAGACCCTCGCGAAAGTGGAATCCAGAGTCTGGCCCAGATAATCCAACCTCAAAGAAGGAATCGGCAGATTTCTTGAAATTGATATTCTACCCGAACTCTTGCAGGGTTCTGACAGTGATCGACAGAGGTGTATGAGAGTCTGCTCTCAATAGGAGATCGTCCAGGTAACCCTGTACCACAATCCCCCGTTGGTGCAGCAATGCCAACACCGGGGCCAGTACCTTGGTAAAAACCCTGGGAGCAGAGGCAAGACCAAAAGATAATGCCACAAATGGATACTCCTCTCCTCTGCTACAGCAAAGCGAAGAAACTGCTGATGCCCAGCGTAGATAGGGATGTGGAGATATGCGTCCTCGATATCTATGGAGGCTAACAAGTCTAACTGGTGTAGGGATGCCACTACTGTGCGGATGGATTCCATCCGAAACTTCTGTACCTGCACAAAGCGGTTCAGAGCCTTGAGATCCAGAATTGGACGCACCTTGCCCTGTTTTCTGGGCACAGTACATAGGTTTGAGTAAAACCTTTGAAAGCGTTCCTGAGAGGGAACCGGCACAATCACTCTTTGTGCAAGCAGATCTTGTACCGCCTCTCGTAGATCCCTTAACCGGTCTGGAGACAGATGTAGATTGGATGGGAAGAACCTGTCCACCGGTCGAGACCGGAATTCGATCTTGTACCCTGGCCAGATTTTAGGTATTACCTTGGGGAGATGCAGACTAGAGTACTGCAAAAAGCAGAAAATTATATCACCTGGGATGTATTTCAGTTATCTTGCAAACCTGGCCTGTTAGTGGGCCCTGAGGACCAGGGTTGAGGACCAAGGCCTTAGAGGATTGAGGGAGAAGAGTACTCTTCCCACCCGTAAGCCCTTTGATCATTTCATCCAGAGAAGATCCAAACATCCTTTCTCCCGTAAAGGGAAGATCCGTCAAGGCCTTCTTTGAAGCCTGGTCCGCCGACCAGCTTTTTAACCACACCATGCATCTAATGGCAATCCCCACCGCAGACACCCTGCCCACTAGGGGGGCCGCATCCAAGGACGCATCACACATGAACACAAGGGCTTGAACCATCTGGTCCAGGAGCTCAATCAGCGCCGGAGGAATCTGTTCAGATTCTAAGTTCCCCTTAAGTAACCATCTTGACACCAGAGCGTTCACAAAAATTGGTTTTAGTATGGAACCTGCCAACACATGTAGATGGCGGGACAGGGACTCCTCCAAGGGAACCACAGTAGACTTATTCAATCTGGAAACCGGGTGATCCACCTTAGGTAGCACGGTTCATCGAGTGGAAACCGCCACCGCAAAGGGGTAACGGCATTTAAAGGGCTTGGGCACCACTAGCATGTGCTTGATTCCATTGACAATATCATCAAAAAGCTCCGGGCAAGAAAACACCTTGCTTGACTTCTGGGCTTTGCGGGAGCCAAAAGACACCTGCGTACCTGACGCTGTAGATTTAGCTGCCATTTTTAAGTTTCCCGCACGGGAACTATGAGTGCTTCCACCAATGCGCGCTCCCGCGCGGCGGCTGAAGAGCACAGGTCCCACACCAATCCATCAGGATGGGGGGCATCCATGGCGGCCATATCTGCCTCAGCAGGAAAATGAAACAAAAAAATGCCTGGGTCATTGCTAGATTAAATGTGCCATGCCTGTCCAGCGATCTGGACCACAAGAAAATGGCCACCCCATGCATTACATATGGGGAACAGAAAATGGCTGCCTATACATTGTCAAAGGAAAAATATTGAGCACAAATCCACAGCAAAATGGCGCCCCCCACAGCGCGCCATGCAGTCTCCCGGACCCCCGAGGGGGGTCCCAGACAAGTGGCATCGGAGGGTCCTTAAAAAAAAAAAAAACCCCACCAGGACAGTTAGTCAACCCCCCCCCCCGGCAGGAACATTGCAGTGGCCGTAATATTACCGACCCCCAAGGTAGGAACCAACTAGGGAAAGGGAGGGGAACTGGGGGGGGGGGGGGCTGGTATGTCCGAGAGGCCAGGGGAACTGAGGGATCTCCCAAGGGTCTGACCATTCCCAGGAGGGGGCCAAAGTCCACCCCGAGACCGCCAGGATTGGGGGGGACAGCCATTACTCACCAAACCAGGTGGGTGCCACTCTGAACAGACCACCTCCCACCCGGGGTGGGGGGTGCTGCTAGCCAGGGGGTACATTGCGACTCAGGGCATTCCAGGTCGTCACGTCCTAGTGAGACGGTCCACTCGCGGGCTCGTCCCCATCCATCGGGGCTCTGTCGTGGCGAGGTCTAGCTGCTGGACTAGAACCTGCTCACACTCGCTGGCCAGGCTGGGAGACCTTAAGGCTCTAGATTATCCAGTCTAAAACCTCAGCTGGCTGTTGCTTGTAGTTCTCCAGGAACTCTAACTAGTAAATAAAATTTTCCCTTTTATATATGTAGTAGGTTTTCCAGGCCTTTGGCCTGATGTGGGTCTGCCATCGGTACCGGTTACCCCTCCAGCCCTTGTGAGCTGCAGCCCTGGGTGTGAGCACTTATACATTGACAACTCCGGCATCTTTGTTTTGTGGTTTTATTGTATTTAAGGGGATGGGAGAAGGGAATGAGTGGGATACTCCTTTAGGCTCAACTAGATACAATTGTGGGACTTTTCTGGCAAAAATGCCCAGTAGTGCTGTCTTGACGCCAGCCGACGCTAGCCAATGCTTCCTGACGCTTGAACACCCTCTCACTTCAGGGTCCTCAACCTAGGTACCCCCTTTTAACAGAAGCTGGCACTGGATTCCCAAACCTTTTCCAGGGTGGTCCCTTCTAACTTCAGGCAGACCCCCAGGGACAATCCTCAGTATTCACGACCTGTGTAGGCTTTTCTGGGACTGGACCCCTCTGACTCTCCGCAGGTTCTCGGCACACCGGATCCCCTCAGCTTAGCACTCTCTGGATCTTCAGACAGCACCCAGAGATCCTCCTCCTCAGACAGGAGGGGAGACAGCCATTCTCTCCCTCCTGGGACTCTGCTCCAGCCAAAGACATTGTGTCATGTGCCAGTCCAAACTTATACCCACTCCCAGAATCCTTTGCAGCACAATCTGCCTTCTGGGGTAGTTACGAGCCTGGATGTGTCCCCTGATTGGGTTTCCTCCACCGCCCTATGAGAAGCCTCTCACAGGAACCAGTGGGGAGACTCCCCCTTCAGCAGGCACACCAGGAAACCATAACACACTGACTAATAAACCACAGCCCTGCTGTAAGGCAGACAAGGCCCAATATACCTTTACGTAGCACCTACCTGTAGGGTGCTACATATAGCCAATACTGAAGTCCCAGCAGGGAACTAGGTCCTACTCCTAAACTAGGCAGAGACAAACTGGAAGCTGTAGCAGAGTGTGTGGGGTTAATAAAAAATGAGAGTTTACTAACACTTTAAAGTTAAAAAACCTTTTAGCAATAGCATGCCCCCCCTAAATGCTCACCCTTAGCCCAATCTGGATCCAGCACTGTGTATGTGTGTAGGAGCCCTTTTTTGCTTTCCCACAGGCTTGGCTGAGAGCAGTGGCAGCCATTGGCTCCTGCTGCTGTCAGTCAATACCTGTGAGCAAAGAACGGGGGGTTGCGCCAAGCCAGGCTGTGTGTCTGAATAGATGCAAACAACCGGACTCGAGAGGGAGCCCCCAAAGGAAGTGACTCCTATAGTGAGCATTAAGCAGGGGAGGGGAGCCAAAGAGAAGGATCAGGGCTGCTCTGTTGCTAAACCATTGCACAAAGCAGGCAAGTATAACATGCTTTGTATTTTATTTTTTTAAGAAAGCTTTACAATCACTTTAAATCAAATCATATAGTAGTGAAATGTATATAGCCTGATGACGGGATCAAATGAATTCCAAAAGCTTGAATATTTATTAACCACCGGAAGATTTGTCCCCCCTTCCTGACCAGGCCCTATTTTGCAATTCGGCACTGCATTATTTTAATGGCCAATTAGGCGGTCGTGCGACGCTGTACCGAAATAAAATTGACGTCCTTTTATTCCCACAAATGGCTTTCTTTTGGTGGTATTTGATCACCTGTGCGATTTTTAATTTTTGCGCTATAAACAAAAAAAGTGACAATTTTGAAAAAAATAAATAAATATATAAAATATATATATATATATATACATACATACATACATACACACACACATATACATATACAGGTCCTT
This sequence comes from Pelophylax lessonae, assembly GCF_965119305.1. Taxonomy (NCBI): domain Eukaryota; kingdom Metazoa; phylum Chordata; class Amphibia; order Anura; family Ranidae; genus Pelophylax; species Pelophylax lessonae. The sequence goes on from NC_138768.1 coordinate 520,198,538, forward strand.
CTCAAAAAATTTGCATATTGTGATAAAGTTCTTTATTTTCTGTAATGTACTGATAAACATTAGACTTTCATATATTTTAGATTCATTACACACAACTGAAGTAGTGCTAACCTTTTATTGTTTTAATATTGATGATTTGGGCATACAGCTCATGAAAACCCAAAATTCCTATCTCAAAAAATTAGCATATCATGAAAAGGTTCTCTAAACGAGCTATTAACCTAATCATCTGAATCAACTTATTAACTCTAAACACCTGCAAAAGATTCCTGAGGCTTTTAAAAAGTCCCAGCCTGGTTCATTACTCAAAACCGCAATCATGGGTAAGACAGCCGACCTGACGGCTGTCCAGAAGGCCATCATTGACACCCTCAAGCAAGAGGGTAAGACACAAAGAAATTTCTGAATGAATAGGCTGTTCCCAGAGTGCTTTATCAAGGCACCTCAGTGGGAAGTCTGTGGGAAGGAAAAAGTGTGGCAGAAAACGCTGCACAACGAGAAGAGGTGACCGGACCCTGAGGAAGATTGTGGAGAAGGACCGATTCCAGACCTTGGGGGACCTGCGGAAGCAGTGGACTGAGTCTGGAGTAGAAACATCTAGAGCCACCGTGTGCAGGAAATGGGCTACAGGTGCCGCATTCCCCAGGTCAAGCCACTTTTGAACCAGAAACAGCGGCAGAAGCGCCTGACCTGGGCTACAGAGAAGCAGCACTGGACTGTTGCTCAGTGGTCCAAAGTACTTTTTTCGGGTGATGAAAGCAGATTTTGCATGTCATTCGGAAATCAAGGTGCCAGAGTCTGGAGGAAGACTGGGGAGAGGGAAATGCCAAAATGCCTGAAGTCCAGTGTCAAGTACCCACAGTCAGTGATGGTCTGGGGTGCCATGTCAGCTGCTGGTGTTGGTCCACTGTGTTTTATCAAGGGCAGGATCAATGCAGCTAGCTATCAGGAGATTTTGAAGCTTTATGGAGATAAAGATTTCATTTTTCAGCACGACCTGGCACCTGCTCACAGTGCCAAAACCACTGGTAAATGGTTTACTGACCATGGTATTACTGTGCTCAATTGGCCTGCCAACTCTCCTGACCTGAACCCCATAGAGAATCTGTGGGATGTTGTGAAGAGAAAGTTGAGAGACGCAAGACCCAACACTCTGGATGAGCTCAAGGCCGCTATCGAAGCATCCTGGGCCTCCATAACACCTCAGCAGTGCCACAGGCTGATTGCCTCCATGCCACGCCGCATTGAAGCGGTCATTTCTGCAAAAGGATTCCCGACCAAGTATTGAGTGCATAACTGAACATAATTATTTGAAGGTTGACTTTTTTGTATTAAAAACACTTTTTTTATTGGTCGGATGAAATATGCTAATTTTATGAGATAGGAATTTGGGTTTTTCATGAGCTGTATGCCAAAATCATCAATATTAAAACAATAAAAGGCTTGCACTACTTCAGTTGTGTGTAATGAATCTAAAATATATGAAAGTCTAATGTTTATCAGTACATTACAGAAAATAATGAACTTTATCACAATATGCTAATTTTTTGAGAAGGACCTGTATATATATATATATATATATATATATATATATATATATATATATATATATATATATATATATATATATATTTTTTTTTTTTTTCTCACATTCTGCTATACAACATTCCCAAAAAAAATAAAATAAACAATCAAATTTTTAACATTTTAGGCTAATTTGTTTTCTGCTACATATTTCAACTAGTAATGGCGGTGATCTGCGATTTTTTGCGGGACTGCGACATTGCGGCGGACAGATCGGACCCATGACAAACATTTTTGACACTTTTGGGGGGGACCAATGACATTACTACAGTAATCAGTGGCTAAAAATATGCACCGTTACTGTAATAATGACACTGGCAGGGAAGGGGTTAACCCTATGGGTGATCAAAGGGTTAAATGTGAGCCTCATGCTCACTGACGTGGGTGGGGTTCTGTGACACAGAGATCGCAGGTTCAGCTGTGCAGAATCCTGTGATCTCCTCCATTCTGTCATGGAGAAGATCCGCCTGCTAAGCAGGCGAGTCTTCTCACGCTTTCCCCGACGATCGGGTACGAGAGGCGGCAATCGTCGCCTCTCCTCCTCCGGCCCGACTCCCGCTGTGTCAAAATATACAAGATATTGGACATAACAGGTTGTCCAAACCATGGTACTTATGCCAAACTGAAACATGAGTTTAAGCTGAAGATCTCCAATGATAGTCAAAAATCTCTCAGTATAAAAAAAAAAAAAAAAAAAGAGGAAGAAGATGAACATCCTGCAGCATTTATACAAAATGCAATATTAAAGTAGAACTGAACACATGGGTTTAACGATTTCTCAAAACATTAAAATTCAAAGCATGTCATGAATTATAACGATCACAGGTGCTTGTGCTCTGAAAGAACTGTCAACCCATCAAAGAGCTGATACACTCACCAAAGTACTTGGTTGCAGATCCATCTTCACCAAACACTGTGACAAGTCCAGGTCTGAGAACTTGCAATGTTGGGACATGACTTGCTAGGATACCAAACATTCCAGTAGTTGTAGGAACGTCCACTTGTTTCACGTTCGATCCATTGTAGTAGACCTAAGCCAGGAAAAACTAGTTATAGCCAACCACCTTAGCAAAGTGTTTTATTACTTTCATGCATTACAAAAAAAAAAAAAACATTTAAATGTATATTTCACAAATACTTCAAGTAATTCAATTTGAGAGTGGATATGTCCACTTAACCACTTGAGCTCCAGAACCTTTTACCCCCTTCATGACCAGGCCATTTTTTGCTATTCGGCCCTGTGTAATTTTAACTGGCAATTGTGTGGTCATGCAACGCTTTACCGAAACAAAATTTATATACCGTAATTTTTGCAGTTATTTAAGGAATATTCCCTATGAACGTATTCAGTGCCTAAAAAATTCAAAAACAGTGTAGCATGACCTTTCAGGGGTAAAATTCCTCTTTGCCATATGCATACAATAACACCTGCTTTACAGAGCGGTTCTCAGTACGGATCACTCTTACAGCACAATAACAGGCATAAGAGTATGGCATGTCATCATTGTGACATGCCTCAACCTCTGCAACCACATCTCTTCTGTTCATTGGCAGTACAGAAAATCTAGACATTATATTTTACAAATAGTCCTATTTTCCTCATAAAGGGGACCTAGCAACAGATATATGTTTTTTGTGTTTAGTACACACTAAGCAATGTGTGGGTGTAACAATTGCAGGTTATATTTTACCTCTCACAAAGATGAATGTACTTCCTCTGACAATGGCTTTATCTGCTTTTGTTCTCTAGGATGAAGCTATCTTTGTTGGGGCAATAACCAGGTGTCCGCATATGCTGCATGGACTGAGATACCAAAGCTGATAGAGTCACATACATCCTGGTGCCTGTGCCTGGGTTTACAAAGTCTGACAAAAATAATCCCATGTTGTGCTGCCTTTCACCTTATGATTTTCTACAAAGTTATTGCTGCAGTCTGATCACTGGGGGAGAGAATTTGCTTCCTCCTGCCTGCTGCCAATTGATATCAACTTATTCGCAATAAAGTCACTCAGCTTGAGCTCAAGGACTTTCTTTTCAATTTTTTTTATATTAACTCGTTGCTGTACATTGTGACACATTAGGAACATTGTTGTATATTTTCCTTTTGATCGCACTAAAAATCCAACAGGAGTTCTTGCCCTTCCTCACCTTATCCAAACTAAAAAATATAAAACGTTTTTGTTTGATATACACTAAGAGCCGGTTCACACTACTCCGACTTGTCAGGCGACTTGGTCATCTGACAAGTAGCGCTCCATGCTGTGCAATGGAACCGTTCTAATCAGAGTGACTCAAGTCGCTCCGATTTAGAAAAAGGTTCCTGCACTACTTTTGGGCGAAGTCGAAGCGTCTTGCATTGACTTCTATTATGAGAAGTAGTTTGCAAGCCGTGATGAAGTCGTGCTGCAGGGGCGACTTCAAAGTCGCCCAAAGTCAGGGCGACTTAGTCGTGATAGTGTGAACCGGCTCTAAGGCCTCATGAAAACTGGGTGTCAAATGCTGCTTTTAAAGAGGAACCCTCTGAAAAAGAATTAGGAAAAAAAAACACCTGTAAAGACAAAGGCATTATGAGCTAGTATGCATCGCATACTAGCTTATTATGAAGTACTTACCTAAAAACGAAGCCCCCGCAGTGCTGCCTGCTCAGCGACAGAACAGCCAACATGTTCGGCCTTCCTGGGTCCATCTGATTGGCCGGAGGCGTGATTACATCACTCCCGCGCATGCGTGCGGGAGCTGCCGGTCACGGCACAGGGCTCTGAAGGAATGGCACGGGTGGCCGTTCCTTCAGAACGCATGCGCCAATGACATCGGCTGCATGCACTGTAAATATCTCCTAAACGGTGCAAGTTTAGGAGATATTTATAGCACTTACGGTATAGGTAAGCCTTAATATAGGCTTACCTATAGGCAAAAGTCTTTAAAGTGGGTTTACAACCACTTAAAGGGCATTTGACTTTTTTCTGCCTCTAAAGACCCCTCTATGTAAACCTGTGTCCATACACACATAGGAGCCTACAGGCATTTAACCACTTAAGCCCCGGAAGATTTTACCCCCTTCCTGACCAGGTGGTATTTTGCGATTCGGCACTGCGTGACTTTAACGGACAATTGCGCGGTCGTGCGACGCTGTACCTAAACAAATTTGGCGTCCTTTTTTTCCCCACAAACAGAGCTTTCTTTTGGTGGTATTTGATCACCTGTGCGATTTTTTGATCACGCGCTATAAACAAAAAAAGAGCGTCAATTTTGCAAAAATAGCAATATTTTTCACATTTTTTTTATATGAAATTTCCCCAAAAAAAAAAATGTAAAAATCAAAATTTAACATTTTCGGCCAATTTGTTTTATGCTACCTATGTTTGGTAAAAAAAAAAAAAAAAAAAAAAAAAAAAATCGCAAAAAGCGTATTTTGATTGGTTTGCGCAAAAGTTATCGCGTTTACTAACAAAGGGAAAGATTTGCCATTTTTGTTGTTTTTTTTTTTTAACGCGTAATGGCAGCGATCCGCGATTTTTTTTGCGGTACTGCAACATTGCGGCGGACAGATCGGACCCTTGACTGACATTTTTGACACTTTTGGGGTTACCAGTGACATTTCTACAGTAATCAGTGCTATACATATGCACTGTTACTGTAAAAATACACTGGTAGTGAAGGGGTTAACTTTATTAGAGAGGGAGGGGCTGTGTGTGTCCCTAGGGGCGTGCTTTCTACTGTGATTGGCTGTGGCTTCAGATGAATGAAGAGTGATCGACGGTTCTACATAGTAGAACCGTATGATCAGCCTTCATATACAGCGGAGAGAATGACAGGTGGCTTGTTTACACAAGCAGCCTGACTTTCTCCCTCTCCCCTGCCGATTGCCGAGTGACCGGCGGACATCGGGTCCGCTGGTCACACGCGCGCGGGGGGGGGGGGGGTCCGTGACCACGCGGGGGCGCGCGCTCGCTCCCTAGACCCTCACAAGCTAGTGACGTAGCCCTACGTCACTTTGCCTGTGAGGGGCTGACTGCCGATGTAGATCGGCGTTAGGCAGTCGGAAAGTGGTTAAAGGCAGAAAAAAAACATTTCTTGCAAGTTCAGGCGAGAAATTTCAGCAGAAAAAATCCTGATGTGCCTAAATGCTAGGCATGTTTCACGCTTAAACGTACTCAGTAAGTGTTTTTTGGTCTGAACATCACTTCCGTTGCACAATCTGATGGGTAGAAGCATTCTGGTAGAACCACGGCAGGAGGATTCCTCCATCCACCTCGTGTGTGTGGATGGGGGAATTTTTTATTTTTGCTGAATGAATGTGTCTCTGTACACAGTTTCTGCCACTGCTACCCCCTCCTCACTGGTCACTGGCTGTAAAGGATGATGTCAGACCACTAACAACTAGTGAGGATGACAGTGAGCGGAGCCTGATGGAGAAGGGACTAGGTGTCAAGATAGAGATACCCCCTTTTCGTTGATCTACCCCGTGAAACCAGCACTCCTTTTAACCACTTAAGACCAGCCCTTTCTCTGACATTTGTTGTTTACAAGTAAAAATCAATTTTTTTTGCTAGAAAATTACTTAGAACCCCCAAACATTTCTTTTTTTTTAGCAGAGACCCTAGAGAATATTTTCGCAATATTTTATGTCACACTATTCGCGTAGTGGTCTTTCAAACACGATTTAAAAAATAATTTGCGTAAAATCCTTTTCCCTGAGTCCCCTGACAGATGCAGCCCTCAATGTTTCTTCACTAATAGGTAATGCGCCATCTACAGTATAATGCGCCATCTACAGTAGACTAGGCAATCAAAAAGTTTCACTCTACGCGCCTATAGGGGCTGTCCCTCATGACATTACCCCAGACACACTGTGCTCTAAAATCAGTTTCGTAGCAAGCAGAGAAAGAAAAAAAAAAAAAAAAACAAACACAACCAACCCCAAAAAAGAGGGGCAGGAGCTGGGTCTGTCAGAGGACTCAGAAAAGGATTTTACGGTAAGTTCTTACAAAAATCCATTTTTTTCTTACGTCCTCTGACGGACGCAGCCCTCAATGTTTCTTCACTAATGGGATGTCCCAAAGCAGTGTAGGCATAAGGGGTGGGAAGAACGCAACCAAACGTTAACGTATACCCAAGGCTAAACGTAGCCAACTGGATGACAAGCTCAACTCAAAACATGACAAGCTCAACTCAAAACAGGAGCTTACCCCAGAACAAAATTTCACCCCCTAAAGAGAAAAAATCCAAGTCTTTAACAAACAGCAGCCTGCAAAACTTTGCAGACAAAAGGAAGCATCCGAGGATGCCATCAAATCAATCTTGTAGAATTTTGTAAAAGTTTGTACAGACGACCAGGTTGCCGCTTTACACACCTGAGCCACCGAAGCCTGATATGGCGAAAGGCCCAAGAGGCACTCCGCACTCTAGTAGAATGCGCCCTCATAGGGAAAGGAGGCAACAGACCCTTCAATGAATAGGCCTGAACAATAGTCTGTCTGATCCACTTTGATATGGTTGCAGCAGACGCAGCCGAACTCTTACGAAGCCCCTCAGGAAAGACAAACAGAGAATCAGATGTCCGGAAGGACTCCGTGGCTGACAGGTAGACCCTGACCGCCCTAACCACATCCAGCGAATGCAAGGCAAATTCCTTAGGATGCTTGGGCTTAGCACAGAGCGAAGGTAAAACAATATCTTCATTGGAGGTGGAAAGCCGACACCACCTTAGGGAGAAAAGATTGGTTAGGACGCAAAACAACCTTATCCCTATGAACGACCAGTTAAGGCGAACGGCAAGACAGAGCTGCCAACTCAGACACCCTGTGAGCAGAGGTGATAGCCACCAAAAAGGCAACCTTCTCAGACAACAAAGGCAGGGAAATGTCCCGGATATTTTCAAAGGGAGGTCGTTGGAGAACGTACAAAACCAAATTCAGATCCAACGGAGGTAAAGGGGATCTCCTCGTCTGAGACAAATGACGCACCCCTTGAATAAATGTGCGAATCAAGGAATTAGTCGCCAAGGGACATTAGGAGTAGGACCATTTACTTCCAAACTAGGCAGCAAGAAACTGATTTTAGAGCACAGTGTGTCTGGTGTAATGTCGTGAGGGACAGCCCCTATAGGTGTAGAGAGTGAACGTTTTTCACTGCCTAGTCAACTCCTGTAGAAGGCGCATTACCCATTAGTGAAGAAACATTGAGGGCTGCGTCTGTCAGAGGACCTAAGAAAAATACACTTTAAAGAATTTAGAACACCCAGTAAAGTTAGCCAAATTTGTTTGTATAATGTTAAAGATGAAGTTGCGCCCAGTAAAGAATCTGATTTTTCCTACAGCTTAGCTGTAAAATCCTATTCTTGGAGTACATCACGGGACAGAGCAGCCATAATAATTACTATCTGGGTTATACGCCACCTAAAGGTGAATTGACACTGGCAACCAAAAAGATAGGAAGTCCCACTCTATATAACCCCTATAAGTACCTCAGTATTGTAGCAAGCAATAAACATCCCAGACAAGAGGGGAGGGACCTCTGAGTCCCGTGATGTAATCCAATTGCCTTTATCGTACATCAGGGGACACAGAGCAGCCATAATAATTACTATCTTACACATCCCAAAGCAATGCACTTGACACTATATATGGAATAACCGCCATCAGACCGAAAAGATCTACACAGCTGCCTGCAGTACACTGTGGCCAAATGCAGAATCCTCCCGGGTCCTAACATCCACCTGATAGAATCTAGTGAACATATGAATTGAAGACCAAGTAGTGGCCCTGCAAATCTGAGCCATAGAAGCTTGATGGCGACCTGCCCAAGAAGCATCTACTCTTTTGGTAGAGAGTGTGTCTTTACCAAAAAGGTGGAACCTTTCCCTTTAAACCATACGCCTGTATAATGACCTGGCGAATCCACTGAGAAATTGTAGACCTAGATGCTGCCTGCCCTTTCCTGGACCCTTCTGGCAGCACAAACAAAAGGTTCGGTCTTCTGAATCTGAGCTGACATCTTCAAATAGACCTTAAATCAGGCCTCGACAAATCCCGGGCGCCAGGTCGCATTTGCGACTAGAATTAGCGACCTGGCGCCTCGGGTGCCCTGCAGGATGTGTCCTGTCCCTTTTGCGCCCCCCACCTCCTCTTCAAATTCACGGACTTCCGCGGCGTCCAAAAATTTAGTCCCCGGCTTTTCGGCCTTCTTCTGTGAGATGAGAAGCTAGGGGAACTGGCGCCCTCTTGTGGTGGCCGGGAGTAATGCATGTTCTCAATGCCAAAGAGGAGAAGAGAGGGAATTTTTTCTTAAGGCTTCATCTCTCTGTCCAGTTACCTTTGCTTAAAGGTAAGTGGACAGGGAGTGTGGTTATTATTAATAATTTATTTTTTAAATGTAAAAAAAATAAATAATATTTTTTTTTTTAATTATTAAAAAAAAAAATGTTTTTCTTTTTTTTTTTCAATTCTTATTAAAAAATAAATAAATTTATATATATATATATATATATATATATATATATATATATATATATATATATATATATATATATATATATATATATATATATATTTTTTCCCTCATCGCCGTGCCACAGCCGAAGGCCCCTTTCACACGGGCTGTCTGATCAGGTCCGCCTGTCAGTTTTTCAGGCAGACCTGATCGGACCGTTCAGTCTCCTCTATGGAGCAGTAATCTGCCGCCATCTGACCCTGCCCGCCAAAAACAGACGGATGGTGGTTCTATTTTCTATCCATCCCGTGGATCGGATCAGATGGCATCGGATGGAAAGAGACAGACAGTCTGTTTCCATCCAATTGCGCTATAGAGGAGAGTGGGGTTCTAGTCCTATTTATGTGTAAATTTAGTATCCGTTTTATTAAATAAAGCTTGGTTGTTAGTTTAAAAAAACAAAAAACAAAAAAAAAAAACTGGCTCCTAACTTTTTTAGCTGGCTCCTAGATTTCAGGCAAATTTGTCAAGCCCTGCCTTAAATGCACCTACTACATCGAGAGAATGTAAGAACTTTTCCTCTGCTGTTTGAGGATTTGGAAACGAAAGGCAGGCAGTATAATGTCCGGTTTTCAAACAAAAAGAAGACACCATCTTGGGCAAAAACCCTGGGTGTGGACGTAGATACACCCTATCTTGATACAAGATCAGAAATGGCTCCTTACAAGAAAGAGCCGCTAACTCCAATACTCTAGCTAAAGTTACTGCAACCAAAAAGACTAACTTTCTGGTCAAAAGAACCAGAGGAATATGCTGAATGGGCTTCAAAGGGCTGTTTCTGTGGAACAGCCCGGACTAGGGATGCACCGAAATTTCGGCCACCGAAATTATCGGCCGAAAATGAGCCTATCATTTCGGCCGATAATGGGTTAACAGTGCCGAAATTAATATGGCCGCCGTGAGAAGGGAGGAGGGCGCAGGGCAGGTTTTAAAAGTCCCGCCTCTGGCCGGCCGCCCGCCTCTCAATGACGTCCTACTACTATGATCTCTGCATTAATGAACGGACATACTATGTCAGGCATGTATCTCCGCTGACAAGGAAGTGAAGCTCTCACATAGTTATAGTTATTAGCGGCCGCTCGCCCTGCCCGGTGTCAGGTCAGATCAGATCTCATTCACACACAGTCACAGTCCCGCTGAGCTGACAGGAAGGATCACAGTTCTATCTATTAGCGGCCGCTCGCCCCGCCCTCCCGCCCGGACTGTCAGGGAATTGGAGAAGTGAAATCTCACATAGTGACAGATATTAGTGGCCGCTTGCCCGCCCGGTGTCAGTTCATTCATGGACAGATCGTAGTAGTAGTGACATCACCGGGAGGCGGGCGGCCGGCCGGCCAGAGGCGGGACTTTTGAATAATGGACACCGTGACCGGAGGAGCTGAGTGAGTAGGAGAGGGACGCTGAGGCTGATGCGTGGGGGGGGGGGGGGGGAGGGGTGATAGCTGAGGCAGCTAACCATTGGTATTTGTATTAATTATGCAGCATGAGGGGGTTAATGTATCGTCACTGCTGCATTAGTGACCGACCAGTGGCAGTTAATTAACCCCTTTGTGCTGCATTAGTACAACCAGTATCAGTGCAACCAGTGTTAACACTGATACTGGTTGCACTAATGCAGCACAAAGGGGTTAATTAACTGCCACTGGTTGGTCACTAATGCAGCAGTGACAATACATTAACCCCCTCATGCTGCATAATACAAATACCATTGGTAATTATTAAATTAACCTATTGCCAACCCACAGTACATATACTGTGACAGGGTGGCAGCGACAGGTATATGTCGCTGCCTGTTTTTTGGTGTATGCCCCTGTTCCATCTATTTTAAAATTATTTGGGGGGAAAAGTCATTTTCGGTTTTCGGCCAATGGCATCCTGCATTTTCGGTTTCGGCCCAAAATTTTCATTTCAGTGCATCCCTAGCCCGGACCAAATTTAAATCCCAGTTAGGTGGGCTAACTGGCGGAAGCATATGTAGCACCCCTTGTATAAAAGCCTGGACCAAGGAATGCAAAGCAATCAGTCTTAAGGACTATTGAAAGGTCAAATTTCAGCCTTGTCAGTCTTTTTTCTAAGGCTAACTTCATATCTACTCCTACTTGCAAGAAAGCTAGAGTTCTCCCGATGATATATTTACAGGGATGCCACTTCCTGGCCTCACACCAAGAAATGTAAGACTTCCAGACTCTGAAATAAATGCCCCTAGAGCAGGGGTCTTCAAACTATGGCCCTCCAGTTGTTCAGGAACTACAATTCCCATCATGCCTAGTCATGTCTGTGCCTGTCAGAGTTTTACAATGCCTCATGGGATGTGTAGTTCCGCAACAGCTGGAGGGCCGTAGTTTGAGGATCCCTGCCCTAGAGACTGGTTTCCTAGAATTTATCACAGTAGAGACTGCAAGATCAGTTATACCCCGCTCCCTCAAAATCAAGGCTTCAATAGCCAAACCCTCAAATTTAGACATTGTAAAGCAGGGTGGAATATCGGATCCTGAGAGAGCAGGTCCAGACGCAGTGGGAGAACCCATGGCCTTTCCACCGCCAACCTTGAATTTTGCGTGTACCAAATCCTCCTGGGCCAAGCTGAAGCCACCAGGATTACTGGTTTCCCTTCTTCCTGAATCCTGCACAGAAGTCGTGGCAGCAGCTGAACTGGGTGAAAAGGCATAGATCAGGTAGAACTGCTCCCAGGGAGTCACCAAAGCATCCACTCTGATTGTGAGCGGATCCCTGGTCCTGGACACAAATCTGTTTAACTTGTTGTTGAAACCTGGATGCCAACAAATCTACGTCCGGGACCCCAACGTTGACAAATTAATGCAAAGATCTCGGGATGTAAGGACCATTCCCCTGGAAACATCTGCTGGCAACTCAAAGTCTGCCAGTTCTCTATTCCTGGAATTAAAACGGCCGACAGGCATCCAAAAGAGGTCTCCGCCCAGGATAGGATGTGACCCACCTTCTGGGCTGACTGACTCTTGGTGCCCCCCTGATGGTTGATATAGGCCACAGCCGTGGCATTGAAGGATTGTACCCTGACGGGGCAACCCCGAAGTCTAGGAGTCCAGTAGCTTAACGCCCGACAAACGGCTCAAATTTACAAGATATTGACGGGGAAGCTCCTTTCTAACCAGGACCATTTCCCTTGGACAGTTGCTTCCTCCAGAATTGCTCCCCAGCTAGAAAGATTGCCATCTGTAGTCACCACCTTCCAGACTAGTGGAAGAAAGGATTTGCCGCTCTCCAAATTCCTGGCTACCAACCTAGACTCTGACGTACTCTCGGTACTAGAGACATGCAACAATCTAGGGCCTGGATCTTTTTGCTCCAGGCTGACAAAATGTTGTTCTGTAATAGTCTGGCATGGAATTAGGCATAAGGAACCACTTCGAATCGCTTCGAATGAGGACACCATCTTCCCTAGCAACCTCATACAAAGATGTACAGAAGGATAATTTTTCCCTCTTTCGATACAAACCAGATCCTTCAGGGCTACGACCTGTCTTGGCGGAAAACACACCTTTGCCTGTACTGGGTCCACAAGGAAACCCAGAAACTCTAGACTCAGAACGTCCTGGTTGGTTTCTGAATTTGGCAAAGTCAGCATTGCAGCCGGTTCAAAGAACTGAACTGCCCGAAACACTTTCTGGCTTAAGAGTAAAAGCCGACCAGTCTATAAGTAATAGATCATCCAGGTATCCTACCTGCTATCCTTTGAGACCTTAGAATAATCAATACTGGAGCTAGGGCTTTTGTGAACACTCGTGGAGACGGAGCTAGCCGGAAGGGCAAGGCCACGAACTGCAAATTACGGTCTTTCACCGCAAAAACATTTGATGGGCCTGAAAAATTGCCATGTGAAGGTATGCATCCTTGATGTCTACAGATGATAGAAATTCTCCTCCTAGCAGAGAGACCATGACTGAGCAAATTGACTCCATTCTGAATGTGTGAATGTTTAAGAACTGGTTCAGGGCTTTGAGATCTGGAAAAGATCTCGCATCTCTGTTTGGCTAGAGGACTATAAAAAGGTTTGAGTAAAAACCCCTGAATTTCTTGTCGCCTGAGACTTCTGTAATCACTGCTTGAGACCTCAGATGGTCCAGAGCCAGAAAGAATTTTCTTTTTAGAGGATCTGCAGGTATGTTTGACCTTACAAACCGAGGATGAGGAAACACCCAATATTCTAGTTTGTACCCCTGCGAGACTGGAAATAACCCAGTTCTGAATCATTTCCACCCAGGCCTCTGAGAACTGTAGCAGCCTTCCCCCCCACCCGACTGAGTTGGGGGCGTTCCTTCACAAGGTAAATTTGGGGCTAGGCCCGGTAGGCCTCTGGGCCCAGGGTTTCTTCTGCCCTTGACCTGAAGGCTTGGCTCTAGATCCAGACGGCTGAGGCTGTCGAAACTGCCCAGGAATAGAAGTACTGGTAATCTGAGTGTTAGACACCACCTTAAAAGAAGGACGTTTACTTTGCCTCTTAACTGGTAGAAGCATTATCCCCCCCCCCCCCCCCCTTGAAATCTTTTGGCTATATTTGTCCAGATAGTCACCAAATAGGCGCTCCTCATAAAAGGGAAAACCAGCTAGCAATTTGTTTTCCACAGACTAGCTTTTTAGCCACAGGATTCTGCACTCCTCAAATGCTGTGCAGTCTCTGCCCCTTACTGCGCATGTGCAGCTTGGTACCTGCACACCAATGCATCAAGGACAAGCCCTCTACCGGCTCCATGAATTTGGATCATTACAATATGGCTTTATACACCATTGGGTGACCACATATTACAATCATATCAACTTGGTATACACAGGTACTAGGACGGTCAAACAAAGTGGACTTCGTGGTGTTTCTTCAACCACCACTATCATTAGTATGTATACTATACATGTACCTTTATGAACCAAAAGAAAAAACTATTTTATTTTTTTCGTAGACACAATTTGTTTTTGCATTTTCAGTTGAGCAGCTTGATTTTTGGACCTATGGATACTCATTATCCGTCCAGGATCCAGGTGACTTGAGTCAATAGGCTTTCCTTTAATGCTATGGCCTCATGAATGGTGGTCGTTTTCTCCATTGCATCCCCCGTCAAGGAGTTCCCACATTTGCTACATCATCTTCACATATCTTTGTAAAGCCTTGAACGCATGTAAGTACTGCGCTAATTTATGAACTTTCATATAACACAGTATACATCTACGTATGTTATGATGCTATTTACATGTTATATCTACTTAAATTTATGTACTAATAGATGCATTTACACCTACATTTTGTGGTCAACTGGTGTCACCCTGGAAGAAGCACATATAAATAACTAGTCCGAAACATGTCAGGTGTCATCACTTACCATTTAACTACAGTATTCAATGGCTTCACAAGCCTGTTTTTATTTGTGTTCTTATTTACCTATTAATGCTGATGTGGTTGTGCTATCATGCTGTCCCCATTCAGTTCATAGTAGGATTGCATTGATCTTTTTAGATACAATAAAAAATATGCTTTTTACTAAATTGTTTTTTGTCACTAGTCCAGGAGGGGTTCACAATACAAACACAAATGTGTTTCTATTAACCAAAGCCATTTATATATGGACATGACAAATCCCTTTGTCTAATTTCCACTATTTGGATCTTTGTTTTTCGGGTTTTTTCTTGTTCATTCGACTACCAGCTGCATGTGCACGCTCGTGCATGTAAATAGGCAGAACTTGCGCGCGTAATCACCCGCTGCAGGGATGGCCACCGAAGGTGCTCCCTGAACTTGAGCCAGAGGGTAAGCGGATGCGTGGGCGGGATGTACAAAGTCCTGCTGCCCTCCAAGCATCAGGGGGGTTGGGAGTAGAAAAATGTAAGGCATCCAAGGTGTGCATGTCACAGCTGAATACACATACTGCTAGTGGAGACATAAAACAAGGCATTTGGTATCTGTTAAATTAGAAGGTAACAGTGCACCATAATTAAAGTGAGCTTACCACTCCCGCCGCAGGATTCTGACAAACTAGAATCCAATCTCTCCATCACAGCTGATACTGGTCAATTTTTCGACCTTCAAGGACCAGGTCCCCCTAATTGTTGGGGCCACTCCTTAGGACCTGTAGGGCCCCTTGCCGGAATGCCTTTGGGGTTAGCCTTACCAAGGGTCCAGATCTTAGGATCCAGCGCCCAAGAGGGTCCCATTACAGGCAACACCTCGTTTCCCTTTACTGAGCTCAGGTACCATACATTTAGTCTTCCACTTTGGATGGATCTGATTGCCAATCTCCTTGGATCCAGAGATCTTAACCGGGACTGTAGCATAATCTTAGTGAGTGTAAAGCTTGTATAACAGTGTCAATTTGCTGTCCCCTCAAAATAACTCAACACACAGCCATTAATGTCTAAACCGCTAGCAACAAAAATGAGTACACACCTAAGTGAAAATGTCAAATTTTTGCCCAATTAGTAATTTTCCCTCCCCGGTGTCATGTGACTCGTTCGTGTTACAAGGTCACAGATGACGTCGTCTGTGACATAAGGGGGTGGGGCCTCCCGGTGACATCGAGAGGCCACGCCCCTAATGGCTATATATTAAGCTGCAGAGACCGGAGACCGGCATAATCACCGGAGACATCGTATGAGGAGGACCAGAGGAAGAAGAAGAGCCAAGGGCAAAAGAGCAGAGTGGAGAAGACCGGAGTGGAGAAGACCGAATGAAGATTTTAAATAAACTTTCCAAAACGTCTCCTGTCGTTATTCACATACACTGCCTTTCATGGGGTGAATGGGTAGGGGTACAGTGTACCCCATACCCAGTCACATAGGGAGGGGGGTCCGGGATCTGGGGGGCCCCCTTGTTCAAGGGGGCTTGCAGATACCGATAAGCCCACTGCCCGCAGACCCCCACAACCACCGGCCAGGGTTGTGGGGATGAGGACCTTGTCCTCATCAACATGGGGGCAAGGTGCTTTGGGGTGGGGGGTGAAGAGCCTGCCCTGCCCCAAAGCACCAACACCCCCCCCCCCCCCACGTTGAGGGCATGTGGCCTGGTGTGGGCCGGGGGGGTGGGGCCGCTCGCTCATCCCCTCCCCTTTCCTGGCCTGCATGCTCGGATAAGATTCTGGTATGAATTTGGGGGGGGGGACCCCACGCCGTTTTTTCAGCATGGGGCTACTCTCAAATTCCATATCAGAGCCCGAAGGGCCTGGTTTGGAACCTGGGAGGACCCCCACGCCGTTTTTTTTCCATTTTGGCGTGGAGTTCCCCCTCAAGATTCTCACAGCGCATGTCGCGCCGTAAGTTTGCGGTGCGACTTCCATTCAAATCAATAGGCTCCCATAGGGAACCATTGATTTTTAATGGAAGAAAAAATGTATAAAGTGGCTTAACGCACGTTATGGCTTAACGCACGTTAAGCAACGTTATTCAGCCTTTAGCAGCATCAGACGTTTTTACAGCTGTAACGCTGGTCCTCAGAACGCGCCGGCCGTGGGTTCTTCTTTCAGCTTAAAAACGCCTAGGCCACTTACAGCTCTAAAACGTCTGTGTGTGCATGAGGCCATAGAATAACATGGAGGGGCGTTTTTGAGCTGCAAAAAAAAAAAAAATCTGACGCTGTTTACAGCGGCTGTAAAAACGCCCCGTATGCATGGGGCCTAAAGGTGAAAAACCCTTGAGGCTTTAGAACCACTTTAAGCCAAAAAAGTTCATCTTTATTGAGCAGAACTATACTGTCTTATCTTATACAGCCAATGAATTTGCCATCTTGGCCTCCGTTTACACTTGTACGACCTGAAAGTCACACGACTTAAAGCAAGGCCTGTGTAATCTTGAGGTCTATGGACCTCAAGTCGCATCAAAGTCAGACCAGAATAGTGCAGGGACTACTTTGAAGTCACACAGATATGATATAAATAGTACTCATTGGAAATCATGGGGGTACAACTTGTCATGCGACATTGCAGTTCCAATTCGCAGGACAAGATGCATAAGTGTGAAAGGGGGCTAAGTGCCATGGTGCTGCACATGATCAGTTATGACATTTGATGGTTTGACAGTTTAGTTGAGGGCACAAGCAAATGTGACAGCATCCCGGCATGCTACAAATGTAACAACTTTTTTTTTTTTAGACGATAAATCAATGGGTTTAGTTCCACTTGGATGCTTTTCTATGAAACATTGCACCAATCGTTCTGCTACAAACCATGAAGGCGAGTGATCTGTAGCAGTGCACATCCCAGTGCTGTAGCTGATCAGCAGCGACTAACGACTAAATTTCTAGCTACAAATCGCTGTTAATCGCAATTAGTGACTTGTTAGCAGTGCTGCAATAAAAGGTCACCCGTGTGTCATCAACCTAAACTGATTAGGACATCAAAGGCCACATATTAAGCACAAGACTCTTCCATTCCCCCACTACAGCCTTAGAATATTCTTCCACATTCACAGCTGCCTGTCCTTGTTCAATGATCACTAGGATGAGGAATACCAGGTCCCCATGACTGACTCTACAATGACCCACACAGACAACTCATACCCCCAGAAGATACAACCTGGCTAGGGGAGGCGAATGTGAAGCTCATGGCCGACGTCCCACTAGGTGCGGCTTCTGCATAGCTTCGTACATGGCGGGGTACAGCACAACGAACAAACCGGAGAGCCCGAGCAGACAGCATGGTGAAGCCGGAGAACTACTCTGACCGAAGCCAAGGGCACCGGATACTAAGACAGGCCGCCGCGCGGGGGCTTACGGGAGTTGTAGTGTGACCCTGAGGCTTACCCGCACCGCCCACTGCCTGGTGCATACTACATGTCCCGGCATGCAATGTGGTAACGCGTTTGAAGCGAAACTCAGGTTGTCTGTCAGGACAGTAAATTGTTGTGCGGACTGAAGCATATAAATAAAGGTTTATTGAAAATCACGCATACAACAGCTTGTTTGTTTTTTTTTTTTAGTTTTTCTTTGGGCAAGGTGAAAATTCCAGAAATTTCGCAGTATGTTTTTGAAGACTGGAAACTATTGCAAAGGTTCTTGCCTGGAAAAAGAGTCAGTAATAGCACTTCCTGGGCCTGACAATAGCAAAGGGCTCAGGCGTGTTCGAAGCCAGTGTAGCATGAAGATATGTATCGCCAATCATATGCATGTGCAGCTGCCGTTCGGGAAATGCCTCACTGCCTATGATCGGTGGTGTGCAGTCACGGCTTCCTGGCTGGTACGATCCAAACACGTTAGAGCCCATCACCACTTAGCTATTAGGCCCCGTTCACATGAGGTGTACTAAAGCGTACAATGATGAAGGGCTATGTTTACCCGCATGTGGATGCATCAGGGTTGCCAACTGTAAGTAAATTTACTGACAGTTTGTAAAAATCAGTGACTTTTACAACTGTCTGTAAATATCAGGGGCTGATAATTTGTCATGCTTGTGTTGGCTTTTGTAAGTGTAAACCAGGCAAACAACGACGGTATGTTATGAGTATGGTCAGTGCTTCCATATCGTGTTTATTCTGTTTAAGTGGCTCCCACCTGGCCTATAGCAGGATGACACCAGCGGGAATCTCTCGTTGATTCGTTTAATCGGTTCCCACCTGGCCTATAGCAGGATGACGCCGGCGGGAATCTCTCGTTGATTCGTTTATTCTGTTTAATCGGTTCCCACCTGGCCTATAGAAGGATGACGCCGGCAGGAATCTCTCGTTGATTCGTTTATTCTGTTTAATCGGTTCCCACCTGGCCTATAGCAGGATGACGCCGGCGGGAATCTCTCGTTGATTCGTTTATTCTGTTTAATCGGTTCCCACTCGGCCTATAGCAGGATGACGCCGGCGGGAATCTCTCGTTGATTTGTATATTCTGTTTAAAGCGGTTGTAAACCCTAGGGAAAAAAAAAAAAAAAAAAACCTGCAAGACAAAGGCATAATGGGCTAGTATGCATGGCATACTAGCCCATTATGTGTAACTTACCTTAGAACAAAGCCCCCACACGGACCCCCGGACATCGCTGCGGGCGCTGCCATGATCCCTCGCCGTCTCTTCCGGGTTCGGCGGCTCCGGCGCGGTGATTGGCCGGAAGAGACGGCTCCGGCGTGATGATTGGCCGGAGCCGCGATGACGTCACTCCCGCGCATGCGCGCGGCAGTGATTTTCCGACAAGCTCCCGGGAAATTAATTGACGGTCCCCCCGGACCTTCAGAGCGCATGCGCCGCTCGCGCGAGCGGCTGCATGCACTGTAAATATCTCCTAAACCATGCCGGTTTAGGAGATATTATTTGTACCTACAGGTAAGCCTTATTATAGGCTTACCTGTAGGTAAAAGTGTCAAAAAGTGGGATACAACCGCTTTAATCGGTTCCCACCTGGCCTATAGCAGGATGACGCTGGCCGGAATCTCTCGTCGATCAAGGTAGATGTCATATGACGTTCTCCCAGATCATGCCGCGCAGTGGCCTGATCTGTCACCGGCTGCATCCACCAGACACAGCTAATGACTGATCTCTGTACCGGCCGCTGCTGGTACCATGTGGCCGCTGTAACCAATCACACAAGGTCACATGAGAGCTGTACAGAATGGATGGCTTCCTTTCTAGCTCAGTGTGATCAGATAGTACAGGATGGGCCAATCACAGCCCGTGTATACCATAGGCTCTGAGGAAGAGGCACGGCCTCGAAACGTGTCAGCCCTCTGCTTTTATGAGATATCGGACTCCTGTAATGATGCTGCTTTATGGAATTGAAATGCTTGACTTTCACACATGTTTGTGAGTAGCTGATTTTTATCTTTTTATTATCAATAAACTCGCTGAGGATAATGCGCTAGGCTGGTGCGCCCTTTCTTTGTTTTGTATCTACAGTGTTTGGTCGACCGCCCCGGTCGTAGGGGGCAGCAAAGCCCAGCCATAGTGGATGCCAAGTATGAGTACAAGTTCCAAGATTGAGGCAGCCTGAGGACCAGGTTCTAAGCGCAGGAGTAGGGTGCTGAGCAGCACTAATCTTTTTCTGGAATGTGTATACCATATAAACAGACTGAATGAATCAATTTAAAGCATTTGTAAACTCGCTTGGTAATTTTTACCTACAGGTAAGTCTATAATAGGGTTTATCTGTAGGTAAAATGAATATCGCCAAAACATGTACCGTTTAAGAGATATTCGCCCTGCATGCAGCCAGTGACATCCCTGGTGCATGCGCTTTGAATGTGTTGGAACGCAGGGCTCCCGCATGCATGTGCGGGAGTGACGTCATCTCGGCTCTGGCCAATCACAGCGCCGGAGCTCGCAAACCCGGACGAAAGACAGGGAAGATGTCAACCCTCTCAGCGGTGACTTTACAGCGCTGGAGGGTTACGTTCCAAAGTGATTATTTTAAAATGTGCTAGTATGCAATGCATACTAGAACATTATGCCATTACCTTGTAGGTTTTTTTTTTTTTTTGGTTCGACCACTGTGATTCAGTAAAATGCTTGTATATAGCAATAAAGTTCATTGCTCTAACATAATGTGTAAAAAAAAAAAATACTGATCACTTCCCCAAAGTACTACAATGTTACTATGGTAACCTTATATTGCTCTGGTCAAAGTGTGTTAAAAAAATCGTAATTAAAAAAAATATATAATAACATTTTTTAAAAAATTATGATTTTTTTTTTTCTGTACTATCACAAGTCAGTTTTCCTGATCACCCCCACACCTACATTATTATATGATGATGCTGTACTGAACTGGTGACAGTATGTTAAAAAAAATATATAAAATTTCTTAATTTTACAAAAACTTATGACAAAAAAATGAAAACTTCAAAAAACTCGCCATGCCTCTTACTAAATATCTTGGGCTGTCTACTTTCCAAAAAGGGGTCATTTGGGGGATATCTTTACTGACATTCTTGGGCCTCAATAAATCAGGACTGATCTATTTGCAGATATATATATACACACCATCATTTGTGTACTGTATACCTTTCCTACAGACTAAATAGGATACACTGTTTTGGATTATTTTCACCAAAATAATGTAGCAGAATACATGTTGGACTTAATTCATGAAGAAAGATTATTTATTTGCAAAATATTACAACAGAAACAAAGTAAAACGTGTTTGTTTTTTTTTTTGTTTTTTTTATTATCTGTCTTTTTTTAATTTATTTAGCAAAAAATAAAAACACAGTGGTGAATAAATACCACTGTCTTATTTTTGAAAAGGAGGTCTGTCATTTTTCAGGTTGTCAGTAATAAATGTCAATGCTAGGATCCGAATCCAGGACCTCTGTTGTGAAGGCAATATTCCTTCTTACTGTGCCACCTTAGATGCTGGATAGCTCCCTGACAGATCCCTTGGACAACCTTACTTTCTATCTTGTTTCTCGTGAACCTTGAACTCCTTGCTCCACCTATGAACTTCCTATTTAAGCCATATCTTTGAACTTCCTGTTTGTCAGATTATTGTGCTCTTCTTCAGTCAAAATCCTGCTCCTTGCACTCCTGCTGCTATCCGTATCTCCACTACCACTCATTACGGACCTTGGACTTGATCACGTACCTGGAGATGAGCCTGATATGGTGAGGAAGGCCTCTCTTACGCCTCTGACTCAGGGCCCCTGATAGTGCAGACAGGAGGCACCGGAGTGTAGAGTAGCATGAGTGCCTGAGGGTTGCTGGAAGCAGACAGGTTGCCACAGACAGGAATTGCCAGGGAAGTCCGGTGAGCAGGGAGATGAGCAGGCAGCAGGTCCTGGAGACCGTAGCCAGGATAGCAGGAGAAGCTGGGTGAACCTTCCCAGGCAGGGTGGATGGATCTGGGAAAGACAAGAGCGTGGTAAGACAAGTCAGGTCAGGAGTCAATCGGTAATGTAGAAGCCAGTGGGAGCAAACAGAAGCGGAGGTCACAGGACAAGCCAAGGTCGGTGCAGGCGGAGAGCAGAGGATGGTCAGGACAAGCCGGGTCTGGAACTTGGAAGCAGGATACAGGTTTACAGGTAACAAGTAGCCAAGGCTGAAGACAAAGCAGCACTGGAGCTGAGCAAGGACTGGGTTTAAATAGCCCATTTGGCACCAGCATCTATCGCACAATGCGTCCTCGCGAACATGAGTGCGCGGCTACGCGAGTTCACACATGCGCATTCGCAATTGCCGAGTCTCTGCGGGTTTTAACAGGAACGCGTCTTTGCGTGTGAACAGCAAACCTCTTCTTACAGACTTTTTCTCGACTACGCTTCTGCATGATCCCAATCTGCAACCACTTGTTACCGACCTTTGGTTTGTTTACCAACTACGCTTCTACTTGATCCC
Organism: Pelophylax lessonae; assembly: GCF_965119305.1. Lineage (NCBI taxonomy): Eukaryota > Metazoa > Chordata > Amphibia > Anura > Ranidae > Pelophylax > Pelophylax lessonae. Next base: position 520,220,878 of record NC_138768.1, read on the forward strand.
TATCTGCTACAGAACATGGCTTGCTCACCTCCCGGTGGGGTGATCCTTAGGACCACAATCTTGCACTAGCATGCTGCGAAGCCTGTCTCTACCATCAAGCTCTGGCAAATACCAGATAGTGCTTAGACTCCATGCCTCAGATGAGCCTGCCTCATATGACAGGGGGACCTGCTTGTGCATTTATCCTGATGATTTCTATGTGAACCCTTCCACTGCTATAGCGCATGACCTCTGAGCCTGACCTTTGATTATGACAGGCAGGCAGATTGATCTCCTCCTGACAGTGACAGCATTGTTTCAGCCCAACAAGGAAGTCAGGGCAAAGGCACAGGAGTGGAGCAAGTAGCACATAACCACTGAACACCAACGCAAAGTTTTTTAAAGCAGTTAACTCCAAAAATACTTCTGCTCCAACAATGCAAGGTCCCTCCCTGGTGTCTACTTCTTCTCCCCGGAGTCTTCTGAGAACTAGGTTGAAAGCCATTTGATTGGCTGGCTGCGGAATAATGTAGCTCCCAAGTATGCATGTGGGAGTTGATTGTGGTACTGAGGTACACCAAGAATAAACACTGAGCTGTGTGTGCACAGCTCAGTGTACATTCTAAATGTCTGTGCCCCCTCTCTGTGTTTTGTCTTGGCTATACAGAGATGTCTTAACATACATTTTATTAAAACAGCAAGGTTATTCATAGCAGCCAACAAAGTGTCACTAGATTAGTGAATCTCTAGAATGGTGTAACAAGTGAATTATCTCAAAAATATTTTTTTTGTGAATAAGTAGTGTGACAGTATGCGAAGTGAGGTAGTAGATAATCGCTATATTTCACCTCACATACGTTCTGTACTGAGAGACTGAACCGGAATCCGGCCTGGGTTTTTCCAGCCTCTGTGACAGGCTAGGTTCCGGTCCAGAGATTGTGGGTTACCTGAGTCCATGCTCAGGTGGACTTTAAATGAACAGGAAGAGAAATGCTATGGCCTGAGACTCAGAAGGGAATCTGAGAGAGGAGCTCTGTTTGGACTTTCAAAGGAACAGGTTTGCTTTACCATGTGTTTTTGTGGGTGATGGGGACCAGCCCCACACTGTATACAGTAAACCCCCCTCCATTGCGGGGGTTACGTTCCGGACCCAGCCGCGAAAAGTGAAAATCCGCAAAATAGAAAAACCCTATTAAAATGTATTGTAGGCATGTTTTTTTTACTGTCACTGTACGTGTAAAAGCATTTTAAGGTCTTTAAACACACTTTTAAAACAATAGAAACTCATTTAAACACATAAAAGATACTGAGAGACATAGCAAGAGCTATGGAAAACACAAAAATATTTCATTTTTAATGATTTATATAGTAAAATAACATTACAAAAAAAACCGCAATATACCGGGACCGCAAAAACTGAACCGCGATGGAGCGGGGGTTTACTGTAGTGAGGAAAACTGTTGTTTAGTTTAGCGCCGGACGGCAAGGATTTATTTTACTGTTTTGTTGTTTTTGCATATTTGCAAACCTCTGCTAAATAAAGCTGGCAATCCACCAGACTTTGAAAGAAATTAGCTGCATGCTGGCCTTACTTTCCTTTAAAAGGTGATTCCTGTGAGCTAATCTCCCACACGTGGTGGACTCAGCGGGCATATTTTAAAGATGGAGGAAATGTTAAAGGCCCTGCTACAGGCCAATGCAGCTCAGCGGGAAACCAACCGCCAAATTGCAGAGGCCGCTACAGCACAACAGGAGGCTGCTGCAGCACAACAGGCAGCCCAGCAGGAGATGAACCGGCAGTTTGCAGAGGCTCTGCTGGAGTTGAAAAAAGCATTTGCATCTCCTGTGCCAGCGGAACCAAAATTGGTACGTGCCTCGTACTACCTGCAAAAGATGACACCGGCCGATAATGTGGAAGCATACCTAGCGACTTTTGAGAGGGTCGCTGTCTGTGAAGGTTGGCCAAACGAATAGTGGGCAGATCTGTTGGCCCCATTTCTGACAGGAGAACCGCAAAAAGCGTAGTTTTCAAGTGTAGTATCTGTTCTTATCAGTTTGAAGGGAGCGAGAAAGCCGATTCGCCAATTTCCTGTTAGTACTGCTCCTGGATATGATTGGTAAGGAATGGTGATGGTGGTGGGAGGGCCTTTTCCTCCTGGGTTGAATCTGGCCTTGCAAAAGGCTTGTCCCCAGTTGAAGGCAGGCTCTCTCTAAGCCATCTAAGTTCTGATGCCTCCTGGTAGGGATGGGGCCGCACTGGTCTGGCCAGGGGCTGGGACCCGAAAGAAGCCTGTGGTGTATGTGCCCCTGGGGTGACAGCCCAGGGGTGCTGTAATTCTCACTGGTGGGGGAGCTCACCTTGAGTTTTTGGCACCTTGGTCACTGCACCACACACACTTTTTTCACACCTGCCTCTAGGGACAGGCCTTTTGGCTGGGACCAGAGGAATTTTTTACTCCTGGCCGAAGGGCCTGTCAGGGTCTTTCACTCTGACACTCCAGCACTTCTCCACTTCCCTTTCCCCCACTGCGTGTTTGTGTGTTTTTTATTTGTGGTTTGTCACTTCTTTCTTTCTCTCTTTTCTTCACGATGAGTAGGGTGTGGGTCCTCTGGCCTACCTTGAAAGTCTTGGGAGGGGGTGGATATGGCCTTTTGGCTTGGTTCGCCCTCTCTCATGGGGTCTCCCTTCGGGGGAGCCCCACCAAGTACTTGGGGTGGGCTGTTTCGGCAGTCCTCCCAGAGAACGGGATCTGCCTGGTTTCGGCTGGGCAGGCCATAGTGAGTACCCTAGTCCCTGTCAGGAGTCTTGCGCCCCGGGGGAACAAGGTCAGGGTCCGTCCTCCTTGGAGGTGGACTTTTCGCACACCCTGTGCACTTTTTGTGTCTCTACGTTTGCGTGTGTGCACTTTTTTATGCATCTGGTGTTAGTTCGAGTGTGTTCAAACACCACGGGCTTTAAAAAAAAAAAAGACAAATCCTATGTGGTGTTGTGCTGTAACATCTACAGCTTTTAAGTAGGCAACAGCAGCTATTGCTTTGACAGAAGCATCAGAGAATATGCAAAGTTTTTGGCTTTGTACTTCTGTAGAGGGTACGGGAGCATATGAGCGTGAAACACGCAGATCAAATAAAGCTGTCAGAGAATTTCTCCGCTCTACCCAAGAGTCTCTTTTATCAGGGGGCAGTGGGGCATCCCAGTCAGATGTTTCACGAGTTATGTCTCTAAGCAGCGCTTTACCTTGAATGATAATGGGGGCTGCAAATCCTAATGCATCATACAGGCTTTTAATCGTGGACAAGACACCTCTGCAAGTGAAAGGTTTTTCCTCTGTGCTTATTTGGAAGGTAAAAGAACCCAATTTCAAGTCCCATAGCATACCAATACACATGTTCGCCAGCACACCATGGATCTTCAATTGCAGTCCAAAACTTTTATTGCAGGAAGATCACATCACAAAAGAACAAGTGCAAAGGACCCCTTTGTGAGGCATGTGATCACAGCAATGGAACATTTGTTGGATGTCACCTATGAAAGCAACAGAGTCTCTGCGATAGCGCAGGACCCCCAGCAGCTTGTTATTGAGGTCTGGACCTGTCAAGAGCACATAATTTAGGGAGTCACCCTTGAATTTGGCACTATATTTAAACACTACACTGATCTGATCCCGCTTCCTGAGGTGGTATATGACAAATATCGGTAGGTACCAGCACTCCTCAAAGTCTTTAAATATTTAAGAGTGGGGGCTTTTTCTACATGGCTGTTCTCAAAGATTTTCTCCATGAAAGAAAAGAAGTGGTCTCTCATCTCCGAATTTCTTTGAAAATTAAGTTGAAGAGAACAGAAATGTCTTTTTTCTTGGTCTCGGTTATTAGGTAGGCATCACCTCTGTGGTCTGAAGGGAAGAGGTGCGACCCAGCTGTTTGTGTAATTTTTGACTAGTCCCTGCTCCATTATGTCCAAAAAGAGTTTGTCCTCAATAGACATTGCCACCTGATTGACCTCCTTTGTTCTTTGAAAGGCACTGCACCCTAAATGGTCCTGGTCACTGTCCCAGGCAAGGTTGTCATTACAGAAGCCTATTAAGGGACAAGGCAAGCGGGTAGTGTATAGCGATTCCTTTAAAAAAGTGGTTGTAGCATGGCTGGAAAAGGGAGGGACGTCTGTTCTCTAATGTACATGTAAGCATGCTGTTAACAGGGGTAGATTTGTGCATGTTTCCTAGACAGATATCTCCTAAGATGACCCATTCTAGGTCTAACCTCTAGGCCTGGGGAGCATTGTGAGGACCATTAATTTGCTTTATGAACTCATACGATATCTCTCCCAAGGAGTAATATTATCTGAGCCTGAGGATCAAGTTCTGGTATCAAATGAGCTATGTGGTTCAAGTGTGGCTGATGACAGCTACATCTGGTGTAGAAATGTCAGATCTGTGATCAGGGATCTGATTGCATTAAATACGAGTTGGTAAGGACGGGCATGTTTGTCCATCAATAGACTTGACTAGGTAGCCAGATGCTCTCCTCCACACCATCTCGACTATTCCTGAAACAAATTCTTTAGGAGTAGGGAATGTTGGAACATTTAATGCTGAATATGTCAAAGAAGGTTGAGCTGGCTAACGATTTGTTAATTTGATCATCAAGAATTGCATAAAGCTTAATGGCTTTTTTTCTTTGGCCTGCTGAATAAACTCTGACTAGACTAATTTTAGGGCAGAACCTGTCACCTATGGTTCCTTTGCAAACCTCTATGCATTGTGACGTTATCTCTGGTGTAGTTGTAGCAGTGTGTTCCTCCTCCCGCCGTGCTCACTAGTGCTGTTGGTGCATTGTAAAGTCCATGGGGCTTGCCCTGGGTGTAAAGCTGTGTTGTGATTTGAGCTGTCACATTCTGTGCATTTCACACTGACCTTACAATCCTTGGCAAAGTGAGATGTCGATGAGCAGCACTTGTAGCAGATGTGGTTCTCCTTCAGGAAGGCTTTGCAATCCTTTGTGGACTTCTCTCTGAAGGCTCTGCACTTTAGAAGAAGATGTGGCTTCCTGTGCAAAGGACACTGCTCTCCAGGATCTTTGACCTTTGTCTCTGAGTTAGAGGAGTTAACAGACCTGTGAAAGGAATCTGGAGGAGTCAAATTAGTTTTGTGTCCTGCTACAGGAGGTTTGTGAGGGTTTAGTCCTGTAGGAGCAGCACATGACAATGTGAAGTCAAATCTAGGATAATTTCTAGTTATAGCTTGCTGGCTTACAAAGTCCACAAAAACAGAGAATGGGGAATGGAACATTATGCTGTCTTAAATATTTGGAGCCATGTGTAATCCACTGCTCTTGTAAGTTATAGGGTAGCTTTTGTACAATGGGGTTGACACCTTTGGCTGTGTCAAGGAAGTCAAGTCCTTGTAAATCCCCTTCAGCTTTGGCTACCTTAAAACCCATTGGTAAGTCACTTAGTTCCCTGAGTTTTTGATAAGCCTTGTTAGGAATCTTAGGAAAGTTATCAAGTCTCTTAAGGCCCGTACACACGAGTGGAAATTCAGCCGGGAATTTCGTCCAACGACCAATCTGCAGATTTTCGGCTTGTTAGTATGATGCTTCCGACAACCGACTCCGACTTTTCGGCCGAAAAAATCCTGGTGTGCAGGCTATAAAATTTTTGTCGACCGTCAAAACACGTCCTATTTTAGTCTCATTAGTACAGATTTCAATGGAGAAAAATCTTATGAGCAAAACTAGGCATGCTCAGAGATGAAATAACACAAAGAAAGCAATCCAACACATGACATCACTTCTGAAGTAGAATTCTGTTGTGCGGGAAAATTCGTGTGCAGTCTAGAGCACATTCCAACCAACAGACACCACTCTGGACAAAAGACGGACGACCGGTCGGCGGAAATTAGTTGCGTGTGTACGAGGCTTTAAATAGTGTGTTCTCTATTGCTTCTGCTGAGCCATAATATTCGTTAAGTCTATTCCAGATCATTTTAAGGCCAGTGTCTGGGTAGTTTATTTTTATGGTCCTGATTCGTCTGGCATGTTCAGCTAACTCAATTGATCAGGAGGTCTATCTCTTCACTACGTGACTGGTCTAAGCCTCTGATAGTGTTTTGGAAAGCAGATTGCCAGGCTCTGTAGCTTTCAGGGTGGTCATTAAACTTTTCAAGTACTTTTGTGACTAACTGGCATTGGGCAAAGAACTTGGCAAAGTCTACTGGGGCTTGGTTAGCTGTCTGTGTATTGCTATGGTGAAAAGGTGAGGTGTGATCATACCTTTTGAGAGTCTCTGCTTTAACCCAGTCCTTGTCATACCATTCTGATGTAAAGGCAGGACCTGGAGGATAATTTGTAGATTCTGGTGCCTTGCATGTAAGATGTCTGACATAAGAGGTTTCACTTTGCTTGGGGTCCACATGTTTGCGGATTTGAAACTTGTCGCTGACTTGCGGTGGTGCTATGTAGCATCCTTGGTTTGTCTCCTTGACATAGTCTTTGTTGCTGCTTAGCCTGGAGTAATGATAGATGTAGTCTGAAGTGTGTTTTAAAGGATCTTGAGGTTCAGCTTCTGGACTGAGCACACTGCTGTGTCTACTGTGTTCGCTAGCCAGGTATACAGATAATTCTAAGGCCTCTGCTTCAGCTATAGCGACTGCCACTTTTTTTTCTACAGTTTTCTAAGTTTGCTTTCAGTAGGGCTTTCTGCATTTCCAAGGACGTTTCGTATTGCGCTCTCTCAGCCGGTTGTTGAACTTTCTCAGCCTCTAACCGTGCTCTTTCATCCTCTAATAATGTTTCATACTGCACCTTCTCAATCCGTAATCATGCTTCTTGTTGCGCCTTCTCCACATCTAAGCATGCTCTTTCAGCCTCTAAGCGTGCACTCTCTTTTTATCTGCTTTATTGCTCAGCAAAGGTTGCTCTAACCTTAACGGCTTCAACTTTTTGCACGAGCAATAGCAAGTGCATTACTTGCAGATGAGGATTTAGAGTAACCAGAGACTTGGGGCCTTGTTTTAAGTGAGGGTGCCTAGCTCTGCGACATGTTGCTAGTGGAGGTGTTTGACTATGTAGAAACTGCTGTGTTGCGGTATGCAAGTGGCTGCGCTGACAGTGTAGCAGGTCTCTGTGTAGTGACTGTATATCCCACTGGGTAGCTGCTGTATCGCTGGCAGCCCGTTTTAGCAGCTGTTGTTTCAGTCCCGGTTCACATTAATGCAATGACAGACATCGCATGTGATTTGGAGCGCACTGCTCTAAAATTCACATGCGATGTCTGTGCGATGCAAATTCAGCCATACAGATAGTATGGATAATTTTGCATCGCATTCGGACACAACACGCACAGGACCCTTTTTTGGGTCCGCAGCAGAATCGGATCGCATGGTGGTTAACACCTTTGCGATCCAATTCATGTCCGAACTGATAGTTCACACTGCGATATACAAACTGATCTGGGGGTGTCGTTGACTTTGTATTGACACCCACAGCAATTTGCATATGGCAGTGTGAACTGCCTGCAATTTGAATGCGATGCGGTAGCCCGCAGTGTATTCGCAGGGTTCCCGCATCGTATATATGTGAACCGACACTCAGTGTTCTGTCCCTGCTACATGTTTCTCTGTGTGTAACTCGACATGCAACTAAACTCTCCTATTCTACAATAAGCCAGAATGAGTGCCATTTTGAAGCTTTATTAACAAAATAGTCAGTAAAACTACGGAGAAAAAACAAATACAGATACATATAATCAGTATATAAAGTATACAGAAATGCAATGATTAACCACCTGTCGACCGCCAGCAGTACATATACTGCGGCAGGTCGGCTCTGTCCCATGAATCTACGTAAAGCCCATTTGCCACAGGGGAGGTTGATCTGCAGATCCGGTGACCGCGATTGCCGCCGGGCACCCGCGATCGCTCCCCATGGAGACAGAACGGCGGTCTGCCGTTGTAAACACAGCCGACCGCTATTCTGTCAGCAATAAAAACAGGTGTTCATTCCATAAGTCCATCCCCCACACAGAAAGCACCCCCTAGGGACACATTTAGCCCTTTGATCGCCCCTGGTGTTAACCCCTTCCCTGCCAGTGTCATTAGTACAGTAACAGTGCATATTTTTAGCACTGATTACTGTAGTAATGTCACTGGTCCCCCCAAAAGTGTCAAAAATGTCAGTTAGGGGTCTGATCTGTCTGCTGCAATGTCGCAGTCCCGCTAAAAATCGCTGATCGCCGCAATAAGTAAATATGACCTAAATCTTTCCCCTAGTTTCTAGACGCGATAACCTTTGTGCAAACCAATCAGTATATACTCTTATTGGGATTTTTTTTTTACCAAAAATATGTAGCAGAATACAAATTGGCCTAAAATGATGGAAAATTTAGATTTTTAATTTTTTTTTTATTTGGAATGTTATATACAAGAAAGTAAAAAATATGTGTTTTTTTTTTTTTTTAAATTGTCGCTCGTTTTTTGTTTATAGCGCAAAAAATAAAAATCGCAGAGGTGATCAAATACCACCAAAAGAAAGCTCTATTTGTGAGAAAAAAAGGACATCAATTTTATTTAGGTACAGTGTTGCACGACCACACATTTTATGCCAAGTTGGACCAACATAAGCATGCAATAAAGGTCAATTTTCAGCTTTAACTGGCAGACAGCATGATCTGAGTCACTGTGTTGCTAATTTGTTTGATATGCTTCAAATAATAATATTTTTATTAGCATGTATTCTTTTCAGTACTGTTTTGTATTCAATTGGACATTGAGGGGTGGTAGGGATTGTGTTCCTTACACAGAATTATGCTGTGGCCCCCAATGTAACGTACATGAGCCTTTTTTCTCTTTGTTATGCCTTAACACTGTTTTTTTTTTTTTTGGCTAATGTGCTCTCCTCTCCTCTCTCTTTGTGCAGTACCTATACAGTGTTATTAGTATTTCTCTATTGCATCGTCTCCTACCTTTATGATATGTTATCATTGTATGGCTGGTCGAGACTTTGGATCTCTCCGTTTGATATCCTGGAATGTTAAGGGCCTGAATTCTATATTCAAAAGAGCCCTTTTTAATTTGAATACATCAGATTTCATTCCCATCATATTCTATTTTGCAGGAAATACACTTAACGGGTAACACAGTTTTATCATTGAAACGATCATTGGTTCAAATGCCATTCCATGCCACATATTCCACATATTCTAGGGGGTGTATCCACCTTAATTAGCAAATCCTTGCTGCGTTTTATACAGAGACAAGTGTCGGGGTTGTCCCTTCTCCTGTGCATTCTTTTCCATAGCCATTGTAGCTGACCCTACTTGTCTCTACTGGCATTCAGGACTCAGTGATGGTTGGCTGGAGGAGAGGGTTGCATTATATGCAGAGTTGTATAAAGTACTCGAAACCCATACTTGAGTAAAAGTACAAGTGCTCGATCAAAAAGTGACTTGAGTAGAAGTGGAAGTGCTCGATCAAAAAGTGACTTGAGTAGAAGTGGAAGTGCTCGATCAAAAAGTGACTTGAGTAGAAGTACTAAAGTATTCAACATTTTTTGTACTTAAGTATTGCAAGTAGTTTTTTTTTAAATTTTGCTACTCTAAGTACTGAAAGTAAAAAGTACCAGTAGTTTTGAAAAAAAATTGCTACTCAAGTACTGAAAGTAAAAGTACAAGTACTGTGTTATGTAGTTATTCAAGAAAGAAGTCAAAAGTTTGAACATCATATTGTTTTTTATTATTTCAAATGCAGCTTTTATTTATGCATACAGTAGCATTTATTTTCGTATGCGCTGATAATACACATGTTTTGAGCTTCATGAAATCTGCCATCTACTGTTCTGGCAGTGGTAATTTTTATAATTGTAACGAGTAACTATGCAGCACAAAAAAAAAGTATTGGAGTAGAAGTATTGAAATCATTGTAAAAGTGGAAGTAGGAGAAAAAAATTCTACTCTAGGAAAGTACAGATACCGCCTTTTGGTACTTAAGTACAGTAGTGAAGTAGTTCTACTTAGTTACTATACATCTCTGATTATATGTGGATGACCTCCTGCTGTTTTGTTTTTTTGTTTTTTCAATATTTATTCTCCTGCTGTTTTTGAATGATGCTGGACCTTCTCTGCAGGGGCCCCTAAATGTCTTACTGGGCTTCCCACAGGTCTCTCCCCTGAGAGTTAACTGGCATAATTCACTCCCCTTTCCTAAAAATTCAGGGACGTATAGTCCAGCGCACTGGGACTTGCAGCTCCAGTGGGTTCAGTCATTTACCTACCCACTGTAGGTGTGGTGATATCTCACAATGTTAAATCTTATGTGAACTTGAATCTGATTCCTGTAATCTCAGAGCTTAAAAATCATCTGAAGACATAGAGAAACTTTCCCCTATCTCTAATTAGTCTTATAAATTTGATTAAAATGAAGATTCTGCCCAAATATCTTTTTCAAAATTCACCCACTTAAATCCTTAAATCTTTTTTGAATAACTCAATCAAATTCTACTTTCCGTTTATTGGGGACCACAGGCCCAAAGTAAAAATATTGTCACACTAACTAGACAGACTTTATAATGTGGCCTGGGCATGACAGATTTGTATCTATTTTTTAGCCACACAGCTTGCTACTGCCCACATGAGGCTGGTGCAGAATCTGAGCAATTCCTCTGTCATGTTGGAGGCAGCCATCTTGAACTCTCTGGAGGCACTACAACACCTACTATTTCATGGCATCAGAGCCCCCTAGCCACTGACCCCCACACCCCATTATGGAAACCACCATTAAAGCTTGGTCAGCGGGACTCATGTGGGAATTGCAGGTCCCTCCTACTTTCACCTTTTACCTCACTGTGGAACAATCCCACTCCGACACACTTCCATATGCTGCCAGTTCCCCACAGCTGGGCCAAATGTAAAAGGACATATCATTAACGATGGAAAGTTGATGCCTTTTGACATCTGTTCTCTAAAATGTATTTTGCGATTATACTACCAGTTTAGATATATGCAATTGTCTCATGCCTTCCGCAGCCAATTCCCTAACGAAGACCTATCTCTAGTTTGCTCTTCATTAGAAAACCAGTTGCGAAATGACCAACTCCAGAAACCAGCCTCCTCATTATATCTGTCTCATCTTTCAGATCTTTCCGAGGAATACACTGGATATGGATAATGAGGACTAGTCTGACATCTGGGATATGCCATTCAAGCAATAACTCTCTGCCAGGGACAGGCTGGCTCAATTAAAATTTTTTCACAGGGCATATTTTACTCCTTACAGGCTTCAAAAGTTGAACCCAGCCTTGCCCTCTACCTGCTAGCAAAGTTGCTAACCTGATAGGTAGTTTATCCATGTTTTCTGGACCTGTCTCTTCATCTCTCACTTTTGGGCGGAGGTGATAGATACTCTCAACACAAAGCTATCCCACCTCACCATGGATCCAAGGATATGCTTGCTGGGCTTGGTGGAGTCTATGGCCCCTATGGTTGCTGAAAGAACACTTCTCGGTCTGCTACTTTTTTCTGCTAGGAGATCAATCATCATGCACTGGAAGAAAGCAACCCCTCCTACTATCACCTTCTGGAAACGCTTAGTCAACTAAAATTGTCTATTATATCAGGATACCTACGAAAATCGGGGCAAAACAAAAATGTTTCACTCTGTGTGGGCTTGCTGTCTAGAGGATTCCTCCACTGGAGTGAATATAGGCCCTTTTATTCTGTTCCCCTCTGTTAATACGAGTCGGATCCAAGCCCTCGTATTCTCTGTTATCTAGTGTTTTTGATGTGTTAGCTATGAGGAGACACTTCGGAGCCTTACCTAGAGTGTTGTGGATTGATAAATGGGCCAACTATCTAGTTTGAGTGTATGTAAGTAAGTGTTTCCTACACAAAAAAAATCACTAAAAACAGAAAAAAAGTACATGAGTCATCTCACGTATCCTAGTAACGTTTTAACATATCAGAGCCAAGAAAAATGTCTGTCCTTGACCATTGATGTATAAATACCTACCACAGAACATCCATGATTTTCATATATTGCTAGAATGGCTTATGATATTGTATTCATTCTTGCGCATCATCTAATATACTGTACAGTGGCTACAAAATAGAGAAGTGGTTTATCCACCTATGCAGGCTACTTTTAGTCTTTAAGAGCTTTGTCTGTGTTATCTAAATAGATACCTTTGTGTCAAGTTAGAGAAGAACTACAGGCAAAACTTTTTTTATTCATTTAGGATGGGAGGGTTATGTTTTTTTTTTCTGCCATCGGTATCCTATTGGGGAGATTTCCCTTCACTGCTTGTTCTCTAGCCAAAACAGGGAATGAGGGGAAATCTGCCCAAACTGAGGATCCCTGGTTATCACCAAGGTCCCTAGAACTAATGTCCCCATTGGAACATTTCCCCTCTATTCCTGATCTGGTCACAACCCAAAATTTGGTATTTAGCAGTAAATAAGAGACATACGGAGGATGAATCTCCCTAATGGAGCACTGACAGCAAAAAGAAAAAAAAACATCTGACGTGTTCTACTCACTATCCATCCTATTTATAACAAGAAAAAAAAAGTTTTGTCTACACTTATACTTTAATGGTACACTGCAAATACACCTGAGGTGCAGTGGGTGGTCTTTTTCTGAAAATGGCATGGAGATTCTGTTGGAGCTGGTAACTGGTGCAATGCCTAAAATGGCATACTTGGCACACACATGTAAGTCCTGCCAAGGGTTTTGATGTTGAAGTCTAGGTCTTTACATTCTTTAATGCATATTTATAAAGGTCCGGCTTGGATGAGGCTAAGAGGTGGGGCAGTGCAATCATCAAAGAACACTTTGTTTTCATTAAAAAAATACAAGGCATTAGGGATGGGTTGAGCGACCACCTGTTCGGTCCACACCAGAACTTTCGAACATCAGGAAAGTTCGGAACCGAATAGCGAACCCCCTTGAAGTTTATGGGATCCGAAATGGAAAATCAAAAGTGACAATTTTAAAGGTTATATGCAAGTAACTGGGCATAAAATGGTAATGGGGTCCGGGTACTGCCCTGGGGACATGTATCAATGAAAAAAAAGTTTGTAAAAAATATAATTTTTAAATGAGCAGTGATTTACTGATGCCTAAAGTGAAAGCATCAAAAGAGAAATAACAATAAAAATGAAAAATTCCTTTCAATATAGTGCCTGGGGGGGTCCCCTTATTCTACCTGTAAAGTGGCACATCTGTAGTGTGTATAGAAGCTGCTGCAGAAATAATTGCATTTATAAAGCCAAAAAAATGAAATTTTCCCTGCAAACTTTTTATTATGTAAACAACGGCTTGGGGAGTCATTCTGTATGATGAGACCACAATGTAGTGCACTGGGAGCAAGATTAGAGATTTACTGTATCTGAATACATTCTGGTGTCTCTACTGCAGATTTTGGATAGAAGTAACGCACAGAAAAATACTGCATAAAACGTGCACGAATGCATAGAAATATACTGCGGTAAATGTGCAGTAACGTACAAAAATGTACTGCGCTAAACTACACGTAACGCACTGAAATATACTGCATTAAACGTGCACTAACGGACAGAAATATACTGCGTTAAACGCGCTGTAACTCACAGAAATATACTGCGCTAAATGGAACGTAACACACTGAAATATACTGCGTTAAACATACACTAATGCACAGAAATAAACAGCATTTAACGCACTAAAATATAATGGGTTAAACGCGCAGTAAGGCACAGAAATAAACTGCAACAAACGTACAGTAACGCACAGAAATATACTGCATTAAACGTGAAGTAACACACACAAAATACTGCGCTAAATGGCACATAACACACTGAAATTTACTGCGTTAAATGTGCAGTAATGCAGAGAAATATACAGCGTTATACGTGTACTAACGCACAGAAATATACTGCGTTAAACATGCAGTAATGCACAGAAACATACTGTGTTAAATGTGCACTAACGCAATGAAATATACTGCGGTAAATGGCACATAACGCACTGAAATATACTCGGTTAAAGGTGCAATAACGCACAAAAATATACTGCATTAAACATTCACTGAAGCATAGAAATATACTGCGTTAAACCTGCGGTAATGCACAGAAATATACCGGGTTAAACATGCACTAACGCACAGAAATATACTGCGTTAAATGTGCAGTAACACACAGAAATATACTGTGTTAAACGTGCACTAACGCACTGACATATACTGCAGTAAATGGCACATAACGCACTGAAATATACTCGGTTAAACGGGCAATAACGCACAAAAATATACTGCATTAAACATTCACTAACGCACAGAGATATACTGCGTTAAAAGTGCACTAACGCACAGAAATATTCTGAGTTCAATGGCACGTAGGGCACAGAAATATACTGCGTTAAATGTGCAGTAACGCACAGAAATATACTGCGTTAAAAGTGCACTAACGCACAGAAATATTCTGCGTTCAACGACATGTAGGGCACTGAAATATACTGTGTTAAACATGCAATAAAGCACAGAAATATATTGCATTAAACGTGCAGTAACGCACTGAAATATACTGCGTAAAACGTGCACTAAAGCACAGAAATATACTGCGTTAAATGGCACATAACACACTCAAATATACTGCGTTAAACGGGCAGTAATGCACTGAAATATACTTCATTAAACCTGCACTAACACACAGAAATGTACTGCATTAAATGGCACATAACACACTGAAATATACTGCATTAAACGGGCAGTAATGCACTGAAATATACTTTGTTAAACCTGCATTAACACACTGAACTAGAATGCAGTAAACCTGCCCTGACAGGAAAAACTATAGAAAGACACTAAATATAAATAAAAAATGAATGGCCACTTACTACACTCACTATCTATCACTAGATTCACAGTAAACTACACTCACACTGACTGAACTATCACTAGATTCACTAAACTGATATTCTACACTGACAATAGATAATAAAGTCATCATACTTTCTCCAATCATAGCTGTGACAGTGCTCTGTGCCTTCATTGGGCAAAGCTTTCATTGCTTCAGCCAATCAGGGCTTCCAATGCACTGTGCGGCTGCACAGTGAATTGTGGTCATTTGGCGAGCCGAACAGACATGCCCAAGACAGTCGAATGCCCCGATAATTTGGGTGTTCATCAAATGGGTGAACAGCCAATGTTCGGCCTGAACTCATGCTGTGGCTGTTTTGTGGCTGTTTTTTTTTTCCTTCTTTTTGTTGGTTAAACCAGATGGACTTGTGTCTTTTTTAAACCTGACTAACTATGTAACTATGAACCATTCACCCACCCCTAAAAGGCATTTTGTGAAAGCCAGTGGTGCCAAGCAAGCTACCCCCTGTGGTACAGGACCCAGAAGAATGCGGCGATTACTTTAGCAGAGTTGGAAACAACAATTTTTAGGGACACTTTTTTGCATGTAGGCACTAGTATTAGTATTGGTATTAGTTTAATTAGGGGTGGGGCATTCATGTGTAGGCGTGGCCTAGCTGGAATGAGAAAATGTGGTGTAATTGAAATTATGCTAAATACTGGGCGTGGCTTAAAGGGTGTGTGGCTAGATTGTAAAATGAGATACATCAGTGGTTCTCAAACAGGGTTCCATACTGCTCCCTCCTGGTCCCACTTTACTGTTCTCTCCTGGAACCCTGTGCTATACTGTTCCCTCTTGGTCCCATGTGCTATAATGTTCCTTCCTGCCTCCCCCCCCCCCATTACTGTTCTCTCCTAGCCTCCAATTAGTGTTTTTTTCCTGGCCCCCATTACTGTTCTCCCCTGGCCCCCTTATATTGTTCTCTCATGGTCCCGAACAACCAATAGGCAAGCACTGCCTTTTGCTGCAGCATTTAAGATGAAAGCAGAGCAGGCATTGTTTAGAATGGCAATGGTGGGACAGTGGTATTTGGGTTGTTCCCATCCCTTGGCTCCACACTCTGTCTTCAGCCCAGGCTCCCCTCACCCTCCCGCCAGGCCCTGCTCTCAGCCACAGTTGGCGTAAGCACTATTTTACCTCTGGTCGGGTCTTTGTGTTGCTCCTTCCTCAATCGCATGCTGCACTTGGCCAAAATCAAGGCACGTTGGCACGATCTCTTCTTCAAAGCTCCAAAGTCCTACCCAATCACACTGTGAGGCAGGCTCCACCTGACTTCCTAGCACTTGCTCGAGTCCCTAATACTAAGTTTCTGAACAGCTTACCTGCTGGGGGAGCCGGATAAGGTAGGGGGAGGGATCTGGGTTTGCCCGGTTTCCAGGACATAGGTGGATTTTGGGCATTTTGTCTGGGACACTCTCAGACTGGGACATTGGTCTGATTTCTGGGAATGTCCCAGGCAAATTGGGGCTGTTGGCAATTATGCTGTAATAGTGCCGACCACTACATCGATTATCAACTTCCACAGCTAGCTGTTTGGCCAGTTTAAGCTCATCCTTGCCTAAAGGATGCCCTGCAGATTTTCTCATTACCACACTTAGAATGTTTAGTTTCTGGGGGGTGGCCTGACCGCGATGGAGTACAGATGTGTCTTCCTGGAGCTCCCGCTTCCCCCGAGCACTAGCTTTGTCTTGCAGCTGTTGTGTTTCCCCTACCTGCCTTCAGGCATGCCTGCAAGGTGCGACCATCCTCCCAGCCTCCTGGCGGTGTTTCCTCCCAATCCATGGACCTCAGGCGCCTCTTCACCGCCACGCCAGGCAGACAGCGCATGGTGGCCAAAATGGCAGCGGACCACGGACCAGCGCACTCGGCCCTGACTCCTGTGGTGGCCTCTCCCTCCAGAATGCCACAGATGCAGGTACAGGGGCACAGCCCCGACTCTTTCTCCACTATTCCACTGCATCCCTGCGCTCCTCTGATTCAGGAGAGCTGGAGGGGGACTGTGACTGGAAGGCCCATATCAGGGCCCTGCCTACTAAGACTAAAATAATACATCTTATCACCACTACAGTGGAACACGCAGTAAAACAGGTCTTTGAAGGGCTGCAGGCTGATACTGAGGCATTGGGGCACAGGGTGGACACACTGGAGATGGGTCATGATGATTTATTAAACTCAATGGCAGCCCTGAAGGAACACTCCTTGAGACATGACACTGTACTGAATTCCTTGATGGACCAGCTCGATGACTATAAGAACAGGGACCAGAGCATCCGCATTCAGGGCCTCCCTGAGCCCACCCGGACCTCCTACCTACTGTACAGGGCATTTTCCACCAGATCCTGGGGGACAGGGCCCCTGAAAACATTGAAATAGACAGAGTACACTGAGCTCTGCTTCCAGTCCCCCAAGAAGGGGAAAGACCTAGAGATGTGGTCTGTAAATTACACAGATACGCGGTTCAGGAAGCGGTCATGAAAGCTGCCAGGCCTATGTCTACAATTGACTTTGATGGTGCACAGCTCCTTTCTCCCGCAGGACCCTCATGCAAAGATGCTCACTGCATCCCCTGCTGGATGCCCTTCACTCTCACCAGGCCATTTATAGATGGGGTTTTCCATTTTGCCTCACAGCCTCTAGGAACGGCAAATCGGCTGTTCTGCGGTATAAGGATGACCTTAGACTTTCCTGACTGGAGACTGCAAGGATCTATAACGCTACCCCAGAGGCCGGACAGATGGCGCAGGGTCTCCTCCAAGTCTAGCAAGAAAAAGAGGGGGCCTTGGGGGGACCCTGACCAGGGACCTGTGGCCACCTGACTGTCCTTCCCTTTAGAGGAATCCACTTGATGCAGCCTCCTGCTTCTTTGGGCCTGTGTACTACTTCTGTCTAATTGTTCCTAATTCTCTGAATTCATGTTTATTTCATGGGACTATGGCCTCTCTCTAGGGAGAGGTTACTATTCTCTCATTCAGGGCACGTGCTTTACTCCTGTTGCCGCAGGACACAATTTTAAGCGGTACCTAACTTTTGGGTTGTTGTTTGCATGACTTGCTCGGGGGCGCATTGCTCACTCTTTCTTGTGCTCAGTCACTCCGTTTTTTTGGATTTCTTTGTGCCATCTTCTTTGTGGCTGTTTGGAGACATGGTCTTTACATGTCTCCTTTTAGTAAAGGCGTTTTTTGCCTTCTTTCTGGTGTCTTTTTCTTTTCTCTTCCATTTCTTCTCTCTGTGTTTGGAGGTTTCATGGCTGGCTACAGGGGAATGGAGCAATGCGCTTCTCTGGTTCAATACTGTACATTGGGGAGCTGGGGAGGTTACTGCCTACCTGCTTGCTTTGATCTTTATACTGATCCCATATGACTGATACCTTGAATCTGTTTTCTTATAATGTGAGGGGACTTTGCTCTCCAATAAGAGGGGGAGACTGTGGCAGGAATTGCGTCATCTGTGCCCTGACATTTTACTCCTTCACTGCCACGTCTACCCCCCGGCGTCACCTGTAGCCAAGGCTAGGGGTGTTTCTATTGCCATCCATAAAAATTGTACGTTCGTCTTTTTAACCCACTATCTATGCCAACTTTTTGTCTTAGGTTTGGATTTGAATTTCTATTCTGGATTGGATTGGTATTCAAAAAATATCTTTTCATATTTTATTTTATTATTCTGATATATTTCTGAATATCCATATACACATTGAACTTGTTTACTGTTTTTTTTAATTCCACACTTTAAGCCAGCATTTAGCACATTTATTTCTTTTTTTATTCAAATCTATTCCTGCCAAATGATATATCCCTTTCAATCCATTTCCCTCCTTCTTTTTCTGGACCCTTGGTCCTGCACAACATCCCCTGAATGATACTGTGTTTGAGGCCGATGACCCTTGTTTCTTTCCCAGTGGGGATATTGTACCCCAACTGATTCTCTGGGGGTGGGTGGCACATTCCATGGTCTGCCTCTCCGTGGGCGCCCCCCTCTTCCTCGACTCCCCCCCGCCTCTTCCGGAAAAAGGACGGTATGGAGATTGGTGATGGTCCTCTAATCTGCTCAGGGGTTCGTACCTATTGTATGTATGTGACCTCTCCAGAGATTGTTGATATCCATTATTATTCCTATTCTCCCTCTCCAACTCCTGATATTGGGGGTATCTCTGGTGCGGCCGAGTACTTCCCTCAATGGGGGGTCCAGCATAAGGGATATGTTTCCTCTTCTTTCAGTTTGGCTTAACTTGTTGCCACGGATTATTCTTTGGAGCCTTTTGTTGAGGTGTGTTAACTATTACCTCATTTCTCAATTTGGAATTATTCGGTCCAGACCCACCAGGGAGACATTAAAAACCCTCATTCAAATGGTGTGATTGTGAATAATCCCTTGGGGGCTGAGCAGAAGACTGCCACAAATCCCTATGATACTTTTTTACTTTTTTCTAATGTGTATTATGATCAAGCTTTTCCATTTTTTTCTTAATTTCTATGTTAAATTTTGTAACCAATGGAGACTCTTTATGTGGCTCCAACTGCAACTGCAAATCTGTTATTCTTTTTTCCAGCAATGTCAGTTTTTTTTCCTTTTTAATACCAGTTCCTGTAGTTTAAAATCTACTTGGTCGAAAAAATCCAACCATTCGGTGGTGGACGCTTCATCATCTAAACCATCCTGAGGGGTCACCTCCCACCTAAGACTCCTCATGATTATTTTATCTTTCAAATACTGCTCAAAAGTGAATATGTCCCACCACATTCTGATCTGGTTTTCTAAAACATTCCCTAAAATGTTAAGAGTGCTTGAGAGGTCACACTCTCCTTCATAGGCATTTTGACCATTAAAAACAGTTTCCAAATTCAGTTGTCTATTTCTTAGAAACAACACAGCATCCATAGCAGCTAGGTGTAAGATAAGCTACTATGCAAGTAAAAGTGGTTGCTGTTACCAAATCTGCAAACACTGCTCTCAAAACCATTTGTGAACTCACGACCGGTTAAAGCGGAGTTCCGGGCACAAAAACATTTTTTCAATGAACATACCCCAGGGACAGTCAGGGCTAGTACATTCCACAATGGCTAGCCTCTGATCTGTCCCGGTTCGCACTTACCTGCAAGAAGAAATACTCACTTATAAAATTTCTTCTACAGCGTTGCCATCTCTGTTGTGGGCAGCTGAAGCCAACGCGATCCTCTTCTGCGTCCTCTTCCGTGTCTTCTTCTCCCAGAATGCGCCTGCACCGGCCCCTCTCGTCACTTCCGGTGCGGCGCCACATTCCTACACAGCTTCTGGGCATGCCCAGAAGCTGTTTAGCAGGGAATGCAGCGTCGCACCAGAAGTGACGAGCGGGGCGGTGCCGTCGCATTGATTCCTGGGAGCGATGACTTTCAGCTCCCAGGAATCATTGCTAACTGGAAGTGACGGCGCGGGCCGCGGCCACAGAGGGAGGAAGTGGAAAATAGGTGAGTATTTCTTTCTACAATTACAAGGTAAGTAAAAAAAAAGAAAATAATCCTAACTATCCAATTCCTTTTCAGGTGAAGAAGAGCAAGCGGATGGCCACAAAATCGATTGGGTCGATTTTGTGCCCGGAACTCCGCTTTAAAGAAAACAACACTGTTTAAAACCACATCACAATGTTCAGCTGCTGCTGTAATACCTTAAACATGCAATAAAGTATCATTAACATGCAACAGTGTGACGAACTTAATGCAAAGATTATTTTACTATTATTTATGGACATACATTAATGTGACAAATTTGATGTGTAGTGCACCTGTTTTCTCCTCAGGCCCCACCGGGGGAGTAAGTACAATGTGTTTAGGGACACATTAGCGCTGCTGAGTGTTATTGGTCAGGTGTGTTCTGTTAGGACACTTTTCTGTTAATGACACTTTGTTGCATACTGTGTGTCAGAAATAATTTATTAACCGGTTGCCGACCGCCGCAAGTACATATACTGCGGCTGTCAGCCCCGGACAAGCAAAGTGACGTATGGGTACGTCACTAGCCTGTAAGCCAATAGGGGGCGAGCGCACGCCCCCGGAGGCGCGCTCCTGCCCCGGCTCGTTCACGGACACCTCCGTGCGTGTGACCGGCGGACCCGATGTCCGCCGGTCACTCGCAATCGTCCGCTGTGAAGGGAGAAAGGCAGGCGGCTAATGTAAACAAAGCCGCCTGTCATTCTTGCCTGTGTAACAGCACAGATCATAAGGTCCTGCTATGTAGGACCATTGATCTGTGCTGTCACATGTAAAGCCACATCCAATCACAGTTAGAAACACGCCCCTAGGGACACACTTAACCCCTCCCTCTCAAAAAAAGTTAACCCCTTCACTGCCAGTGTCATTTTACAGTAACAGTGCATATGTATAGCACTGATTACTGTAGTAATGTCACTGGTAACCCCAAAAGTGTCAAAAATGTCAGTCAAGGGTCCGATCTGTCCGCCCCAATGTCGCAGTCCCGCAAAAAAAATTGCAGATTGCCGCCATTACGCGTTAAAAAAAAAAAACAACAAAAATGACAAAAATCTTTCCCGTAGTTAGTAAACGCAATAACTTTTGCGCAAACCAATCAAAATACGCTTTTTGCAATTTTTTTTCCAAACATATGTAGCAGAAAACAAATTGGCCTAAAATGTTAAAAAAATTAGATTTTTACATTTTTTTGGGGGGGGAAATTTCATATAAAAAATGTGAAAAATATTGTTGTTTTTGCATAATTGCCGCTCTTTTTTTGTTTATAGCGCATGATCAAAAAATCGCACAGGTGATCAAATACCACCAAAAGAAAGCTCTGTTTGTGAGAAAAAAAGGACGTCAAATTCGTTTAGGTACAGCGTCGCACGACCGCGCAATTGTCTTTTAAATTCATGCAGTGCCGAATCGCAAAATAGGCCCTGGTCAGGAAGGGAGTAAAATCTTCCAGGGCTTAAGTGGTTAAAGTTTGCCACAAGCAGTGGTGGGATTCAAAAATTTTAGTAACCAGTTCCGACTTTCCCAGCAGAATGACCAGCGTGCCCCCTTTAAATGCACAGAGACCAGCGTGCCCCCTTTCAATGCACAGTGACCAGCGTGCCCCCCTTTCAATGCAGAGAGACCAGCATGCCCCCTTTCAATGCACATTGTCCCCAATGATTGCAGAGTGCCAGCCACAGCATTGTCCTCAATGATTGCTGAGTGCCAGCCACAGCATTGCCCCCAATGACTGCAGAGTGCCAGCCACAGCATTGCCCCCAATGATTGCAGAGTGCCAGAACACAGCATTGCCCCCAATGATTGCAGAGTGCCAGCCACAGCATTGCCCCTAATGATTGCAGAATGCCAGCCACAGCATTGCCCCCAATGATTGCAGAGTGCCAGCCACAGCATTGCCCCCAATGACTGAAGAGTGCCAGCCACAGCATTGCCCCCAATGATTGCAGAGTGCCAGCCACAGCATTCCCCCAAATGATTGCAGAGTGCCAGCCACAGCATTGCCCCTAATGATTGCAGAGTGCCAGCCACAGCATTGCCCCTAATGATTGCAGAGTGCCAGCCACAGCATTGCCCCCAATGACTGCAGAGTGCCAGCCACAGCATTGCCCCCAATGATTGCAGAGTGCCAGCCACAGCATTGCCCCCAATGATTGCAGAGTGCCAGCCACAGCATTGCCCCTAATGATTGCAGAGTGCCAGCCACAGCATTGCCCCCAATGACTGCAGAGTGCCAGCCACAGCATTGCCCCCAATGACTGCAGAGTGCCAGCCACAGCATTGCCCCCAATGATTGCAGAGTGCCAGAACACAGCATTGCCCTCAATGATTGCAGAATGCCAGAACACAGCATTGCCCCCAATGATTGCAGAGTGCCAGCCACAGCATTGCCCCCAATGATTGCAGAGTGCCAGCCACACATTGCCCCCAATGATTGCAGAGTGCCAGCCACAGCATTGCCCCCAATGATTGCAGAGTGCCAGCCACAGCATTGCCCCCAATGATTGCAGAGTGCCAGCCACAGCATTGCCCCCAATGATTGCAGAGTGCCAGCCACACATTGCCCCCAATGATTGCAGAGTGCCAGCCACAGCATTGCCCCCAATGATTGCAGAGTGCCAGCCACACATTGCCCCCAATGATTGCAGAGTGCCAGCCACACATTGCCCCCAATAATTGCAGAGTGCCAGCCACCCATTGCCCCCAATTGCAGAGTGCCAGCCACAGCATTGCCCCCAATGATTGCAGAGTGCCAGCCACAGCATTGCCCCCAATGATTGCAGAGTGCCAGCCACAGCATTGCCCCCAATGATTGCAGAGTGCCAGCCACAGCATTGCCCCCAATGATTGCAGAGTGCCAGCCACACATTGCCCCCAATTGCAGAGTGCCAGCCACAGCATTGCCCCCAATGATTGCAGAGTGCCAGCCACACATTGCCCCCAACGATTGCAGAGTGCCAGAACACAGCATTGCCCCCAATGATTGCAGAGTGCCAGCCACAGCATTGCCCCCAATGATTGCAGAGTGCCAGCCACACATTGCCCCTATTGATTGCAGAGTGCCAGCCACACATTGCCCCCAATGATTGCAGAGTGCCAGCCACACATTGCCCCCAATTGCAGAGTGCCAGCCACACATTGCCCCCAATGATTGCAGAGTGCCAGCCACACATTGCCCCCAATGATTGCAGAGTGCCAGCCACACATTGCCCCCAATTGCAGAGTGCCAGCCACACATTGCCCCCAATGATTGCAGAGTGCCAGCCACACATTGCCCCTAATGATTGCAGAGTGCCAGCGACACATTCCCCCCAATGATTGCAGAGTGCCGGCCACACATTGCCCCTAATGATTGCAGAGTGCCAGCCACACATTGCCTCTAATGATTGCAGAGTGCCAGCCACACATTGCCCCCAATGATTGCAGAGTGCCGGCCACACGTTGCCCCCAATGATTGCAGAGTGCCGGCCACACATTGCCCCCAATGATTGCAGAGTGCCAGCCACACATTGCCCCTAATGATTGCAGAGTGCCAGCCACACATTGCCCCTAATGATTGCAGAGTGCCAGCCACACATTGCCCCCAATGATTGCAGAGTGCCAGCCACACATTGCCCCCAATGATTGCAGAGTGCCAGCCACACATTGCCCCCAATGATTGCAGAGTGCCAGCCACAGCATTGCCCCCAATGATTGCAGAGTGCCAGCCACAGCATTGCCCCTAATGATTGCAGAGTGCCAGCCACAGCATTGCCCCTAATTATTGCAGAGTGCCAGCCACACATTGCCCCCAATGATTGCAGAGTGCCAGCCACACATTGCCCCCAATGATTGCAGAGTGCCAGCCACACATTGCCCCCAATGATTGCAGAGTGCCAGCCACACATTGCCCCCAATGATTGCAGAGTGCCGGCCACACATTGCCCCCAATGATTGCAGAGTGCCGGCCACTCATTGCCCCCAATGATTGCAGAGTGCCGGCCACACATTGCCCCCAATGATTGCAGAGTGCCAGCCACACATTGCCCCCAATGATTGCAGAGTGCCAGCCACACATTGCCCCCAATGATTGCAGAGTGCAAGCCACACATTGCCCCAATGATTGAAGAGTGCCAGCGACACATTGCCCCCAATGATTGCAGAGTGCCAGCCACACATTGCCCCCAATGATTGCAGAGTGCCAGCCACACATTGCCTCCAATGATTGCAGAGTGCCAGCCACACATTGCCCTCAATGATTGCAGAGTGCCAGCGATCCCCCCGCATTTACCTCTCTCGCAGCTTCTCTTCAGTCCCCGGCTCCCCGCATCTCCGAGTCTTCAGTCCTCCCACGGCGCCTCCTCCTCGTCCAATGGCACGGTGTTTGCCTTTCGGCCAATCAGGAAGCGGGAAGACCCGCTCCCTGATTGGCCAGGAGGAGGATCCGTGTGACAATAGCGAATTCTCATTCGCTATTGTCACAGAATGGGCGGGTCGGGGCGCACTGCTCCGCTCCTTGGCCGCCACGTCTGCGGCTGCGCGGTCCGAGCGCGGGACATTCAATTGTACTGCGCTCAGACGCGCAGAGGGATTCAGCCGGTTCTGCGAACTCGCAGAACGTTAGTAACCGGTTCTATGGAACCGGTGCGAACCGGCTGAATCCCACCACTGGCCACAAGCCACCCTTCCAGACACACCAAACATGTGGAAGAAGGTGCTCTGGTCAGATGAAACCAAAATCAAACTTTTTGTCAATAATGCAAAACTTTATGTTTGACGTAAAAGCAACACAGCTCATCACCCTGAACACACCATCCCCACTGTCAAACGTGGTGGTGGCAGTATCATGGTTTGGGCCTGCTTTTCCTCAGCAGGGACAGGGAAGATGGTTAAAATTGATGGGAAGATGGCTGGAGCCAAATACAGCACCCTTCTGGAAGAAAACCTGATGGAGTCTGCAAAAGACCTGAGACTGGGACGGAGATTTGTCTTCCAACAAGACAATGATCCAAAACATAAAGCAAAATCTACAATGGAATGGTTCACAAATAAACATATCCAGGTGTTAGAATGGCCAAGTCAAAGTCCAGACCTGAATCCAATCGAGAATCTGTGGAAAGAACTGAAAACTGCTGTTCACAAACGCTCTCCATCCAACCTCACTGAGCTCGAGCTGTTTTCCGAGGAGGAATGGGCAAAATTTTCAGTCTCTCGATGTACAAAATTGATTGAGACATACCCCAAGCGACTTACAGCTGTAATCGCAGCAAAAGGTGGTGCTACAAAGTATTAACTTAAGGGGGCTGAATAATTTTGCACATCCAATTTTTC
Organism: Pelophylax lessonae; assembly: GCF_965119305.1. NCBI lineage: Eukaryota > Metazoa > Chordata > Amphibia > Anura > Ranidae > Pelophylax > Pelophylax lessonae. The sequence goes on from NC_138768.1 coordinate 520,246,510, forward strand.
AGTTTTTTATTTGTTAAAAAAGTTTGAAATGTCCAATAAATTTTGTGTCCCACTTGTTGTTGATTCTTCACAAAAAAATTACAGTTTTATATCTTTATGTTTGAAGCCTGAAATGTGGCAAAAGGTCGCAAAGTTCAAGGGGGCCGAATACTTTTGCAAGGCACTGTGTATATATATATATATATATATATATATATATATATATATATATATATATATCAAACAAAAGTGTAAGCAGCGATGTAAGGTCAGGCGTAGAACAGAAGTGCATGTGGTGAAGAAAATGACTGTAATTACAAGTGTAAAGGTACAACAGCATGTAGGAATGTGTAGAAACAATTTTGTAACCAGAAATGAATAGTATAATATGGCAATATGGAACAAGAAAATAAAGAAAGAGCACCATGTTGGGATCCATAGTATTATTATGCCATACTAGCTAAGAAGAAAAATATGCCAATCACAAATGTAGAAAAGGAAAAATGTGTGTAAAACAAGCGAATGCATGGATGCTGGAACCTAACTGATGTGTTGCAGTTTTCAGAGAGAGAGTAAGTAAAGTATATTAGAGCATATTGAGCTGATCAGTAATATCAAATGATGAAATTCCAACATAGGCATACACATGAAACATGATAAAATCCTGCATCCTATGCACTCAACGTGTTTCGCAAAATAAGATTCGCTACCTCAGGAGTAGATGCGTACCATGTATCTAAATTAAAATAATAGTATAAATAGTATATATATATATATATATATATATATATATATATACATATCAGGTATCTGGACTAAGTATTAGTATCGTGGGTATTGGACCAAAATATTGGACAGGTCAACCATCAGAGCTCATACCTATAGAATTAAAACAAGAGAAAATGGCCCGTGGGACTTTATATGAGGTGCATGCTCAGTGGCTAGAAATAATAGCATACACAGTATATGAATAAAAACAACATAACATTTTATTGCATTATAAACAGACATGGCAATATATGCTCAAAAACACTTGAAATAGCTCAAAGGCTCAAATATGGATAGCATATGACATGAATGATATATTCAAAAGGTTTGGTATGCATCTTGGTGTGTCCTCTTGATGAAAAATACCATAATGGGTAATATGAGATATTGGAATGTACATTGTAGGCTGACGCGTTTCGGGAGCAACATCTCCCTTCCTCAGAGACCAATGCGTTCAAAGTATCTGTATAGAAAATATAATATGTTAAAGTCTGCAGTAGGGATGGAGTTTGAATAAAAAAGTTAAATCAAAAAATGGGAGCTCAAGGGAGTACTATATACTCACCAATCAACGGAGCTCAAATAGCAAGGATGTACTCTTGTATGGCAGCGGTGCGTCTCGTCTAACCCGGGAGCTGAAGGGTCCCAATATGGCAGCAGCCAGAGAGGGGGGGGGGGTTTCCTGGCAGGCAAGTGTATGTGTGATAGGGGGCCTTCCATACCTATTGTGTATATATAAGTAACAAAGTGATCGAAGTGTAGCATATAAGCTACCAATATTAAAAACATGTATGATATTATATGGAGTAGGAAGGGCTGAATGTGATGGATAAGTGAGGGTGGGGGTGAGGAAAGTGTAAGAGAGGATAAAAATATGAAAAAGGAGGGGGGGAGGGAGGAAAAGATGGGGAAGGAGAGGGGGGGGGGTGTTGGGGGAGAAGGATGCAATAAAATGTTATGTTGTTTTTATTCATATACTGTGTATGCTATTATTTCTAGCCACTGAGCATGCACCTCATATAAAGTCCCACGGGCCATTTTCTCTTGTTTTGATACATATTTCGGGATGGAGGAATGCTCTGGAAGAAACCAGCCCATTACCCCTTTTGTACTTATATTTAGGGTGGAAGACACCCATTGTGCCCATTAATGATCTGGTTTCCTCCCGGCTATCAATGCAATCTTGGTGACCCCCCCCCCCTCTGTATTTTAATTTATTTTTGTTGTTCTATTCTTATTGTTATCACAAGATATATATATACAATTTTCTTTGTTTATTCTGCTATTAGTAGGCAACATCTCACTACTTTAGAGTCCTTTTCCTTTTTTTATACTATCAATGTGGTATTAATAGTTTTTGACACACTGGCTCCTTGTACAAGGTGGTGCCTTTGCCTATATCCCGGGAGCTGCGATGTATAAAGAGGGAGGCCCCGCCTCCCTTGCTGTCCCCGCCCCTCCCCCATATCGGGAGGAGCGGGTCCACCCTTACATCGGCGTCATGCCGCACCTCCAGCGCCGTACGTCGGTATTCATACTGACGGGCCCACGCTGTTGCGTGCCGTCATATCTGCGGGACGGAGAGGTCCGCATCCCAGCGTTCCTCTCACACATGCGATCACAGATGCTTTGGCTCTGGAAGATATGCATCCACCCGTTACATGACGTTAGGGTCCCTCTTTTGCTGCCAGCCATGGAGTTACCTGTCAGGTGAGCCACCCACCATTCCCCTCACGGTTCCACTTTCTCCCTCACCCACTCCTCACAGCTGAGCACTCCACTTCAACTCTTCATTCACTCTTATTCCTTATATCACCTCACCCCTGCCATCACACATCACCACTCCATCCCTTGTCATCACTTTTTGGCTTTGGTCTTTCCCTCTTTCCATTTTCCCCTTCTTCCCCCTCCCTTCCCTCCCCCCTTTTTCCCCTCCTTCCCCCTCTCTTTCCCCTTCCCCCCTCCCCATCCCCCCAGGGCCCCCCTCTTTCCCTTCCCCTTTCCCTTTCCCCTTTCCCCTTTCCATCCTCCCCTCTCCTGCATTTTCCCTTCCCCCCTCCTCTCTTCCTCCTTCTTCCCCCTTCCTCTTTTCCTATTTCCCTCCCTCCTTCCATCCTCTCTTCCCCATCCCTTCCCTTCTCCCCCAACACCCCCCCTCTCCTTCCCCATCTTTTCCTTCCCCCCCCCCTCCTTTTTCATATTTTTATCCTCTCTTACACTTTCCTCACCCCCACCCTCACTTATCCATCACATTCAGCCCTTCCTACTCCATATAATATCATACATGTTTTTAATATTGGTAGCTTATATGCTACACTTCGATCACTTTGTTACTTATATATACACAATAGGTATGGAAGGCCCCCTATCACACATACACTTGCCTGCCAGGAAACCCCCCCCCCTCTCTGGCTGCTGCCATATTGGGACCCTTCAGCTCCCGGGTTAGACGAGACGCACCGCTGCCATACAAGAGTACATCCTTGCTATTTGAGCTCCGTTGATTGGTGAGTATATAGTACTCCCTTGAGCTCCCATTTTTTGATTGAACTTTTTTATTCAAACTCCATCCCTACTGCAGACTTTAACATATTATATTTTCTATAGAGATACTTTGAACGCATTGGTCTCTGAGGAAGGGAGATGTTGCTCCCGAAACGCGTCAGCCTACAATGTACATTCCAATATCTCATATTACCCATTATGGTATTTTTCATCAAGAGGACACACCAAGATGCATACCAAACCTTGTGAATATATCATTCATGTCATATGCTATCCATATTTGAGCCTTTGAGCTATTTCATGTGTTTTTGAGCATATATTGCCATGTCTGTTTATAATGCAATAAAATGTTATGTTGTTTTTATTCATATACTGTGTATGCTATTATTTCTAGCCACTGAGCATGCACCTCATATAAAGTCCCACGGGCCATTTTCTCTTGTTTTGATACATATTTCGGGATGGAGGAATGCTCTGGAAGAAACCAGCCCATTACCCCTTTTATACCTATAGAATTAATACATTTTGGAGAGTAAACACCGCAAGATATTTTTAACCACTTAAGCCCTGGAAGATTTTACCCCCTTCCTGACCAGGGTTTTTTTTTGCGATTGTTTACTGCGTGACTTTAACGGACAATTGCGCGGTCGTGCGACGCTATACCAAAACGAATTTGGTGGTATTTGATCACCTGTGCGATTTTTTGATCATGCGCTATAAACAAAAATAAAGCGTAAATTTTGCAAAAATAACAATATTTTTCACATTTTTTATATGAAATTCCCCAAAAAAAATGTAAAAATCAAAATTTTTCAACATTTTCGGCCAATTTGTTTTCTGCTACATATGTTTGTTAAAAAGAAAATCGCAAAAAGCGTATTTTGATTGGTTTGCGCAAAAGTTATCGTGTTTACTAACAAAGGGAAAGATTTTTGTCATTTTTGGTGTTTTTTTTTTAACGAATAATGGCGGCGATCTGCGATTTGTTTTGCGGGACTGCGACATTGCAGCGGACAGATCGGACCCTTGACTGACATTTTTGACACTTTTGGGGTTACCAGTGACATTACTGCAGTAATCAGTGCTATACATATGCACTGTTACTGTAAAAATGACACTGGCAGGGAAGGGGTTAACTGTATTGGAGAGGGAGGGGTTAAGTGTGTCCTAGGGGACACTCTCTGCAGTTCATCCAGAGTGATCACGGGCCTCTTGGCTGCATCTCTGATCAGTCTTCTCCTTGTATGAGCTTAAAGTTTAGAGGGACGGCCAGGTCTTCGTAGATTTGCAGTGGTCTGATACTCCTTCCATTTCAATATTATCGTTTGCACAGTATTCCTTGGGATGTTTAAAGCTTGGGAAATCTTTTTGTATCCAAATCCGGCTTCAAACTTCTCCACAACAGTATCTCGAACCTGCCTGGTGTGTTCCTTGTTCTTCATGATGCTCTCTGCGCTTTAAACGGACCTCTGAGACTATCACAGTGCAGGTGCATTTATACGGAGACTTGATTACACACAGGTGGATTCTATTTATCATCATTAGTCATTTAGGTCAACATTGGATCATTCAGAGATCCTCACTGAACTTCTAGAGAGAGTTTGCTGCACTGAAAGTAAAGGGGCTGAATAATTTCGCACGCCCAATTGTTCAGTTTTTTATTCGTTTATTTGTGTCCCACTTGTTGTTAATTCTTCACAAAAAATTACAGTTTTATATTTTTATGTTTGAAGCCTGAAATGTGGCAAAAGGTCGCAAAGTTCAAGGGGGCCGAATACTTTCGCAAGGCACTGTATATGGCTTTTTCTCTCAGAAAATAGGTGTAGGAACTCAACCACGACCCTCCAAAACTCCCCTCCTCCCCACACACACCCTCCAAACCGCATTAAATAATGTAGTCAAAGAGTTCTGAGTTGGGGGGGGGTGTAGTGCAGGGTTCAGGGGTGTGCTATGTACATTGTGCAGAGTTCAGGGGTGCACTTTGCCTTCTCCCGTGTCTGTTTACCTCTGCATCCCCTATCCACATCTCACTTTCACTCCTTTTCAGCTCTGACCTCTTCATGCAACCACACTTCCACTGCCCCATCTTCTCCCTCCCTCCTTAAAAGCTCCACCATCTTCCACGTGTCTTACTTGTGTTGCTGTATTAAGCTGAAGCACCCAGCCGGTTCTATTACCTCCCCACACACTGTAGGGGTCTCTGCCTCTCTCACTTGCAGGGAGATGATCCAGTTGGGGTTTTGTAATCTGCACTGCACCCCAGGCCACTTAATATCCCTTTTCCCCATCCTGCACTCTGTAGGAGTTCTACCAATTTCTAGCTGAAAAAAGCCCTATATATATATATATATATATATATATATACACACACAGGCCTGGACTGGCCTACCGGGATACCGGGAAATTTGCCCTGGGAATGTCTGAAAGTCAATGGGACCTGTAAAAAAAAATGGCTGTGGCCGGCCCGACATGAGCACTGCATCTCCTGTACTATGCCCACAGCATTGCATCTCTTGTACTATGACCCCAGCAGTGCCTCTATTGTACCATGCCCACAGCCCCTGCATCTCCTGCACCATGTCTGCAGCCTCTGCATCCCCTGCACCATGTTTGCAGTCCCTGCAAATCCTGCACTATGCCCGCAGCCCTGCATCTCCTGCACCATGCCCGCAGCTCTGCATCTCCTGTATCATGCCCGCAGCCCCTTCATCTCCCCGGACCATGCCCGCAGCCTTGCATCTCCTGTACCATGCCCGCAGCCTCTGCATCTCCTGTACCATGCCCGCAGCCCCTACAACTCCTGGACCATGCCCGTAGCCCCTGCAACTCCTGCACCATGCCCGCAGCCTCTGCATCTCCTGTACCTTGCCTGTAGCCTCTGCATCTCCTGCACCATGTCAGCAGCCTCTGCATCTCTTGTACTATGCACGCAGCCTCTCCCTCTCCTGTACCATGCCCACAGTCCCTGCATCTCCTGTACCATGCTTGTAGCCTCTCCCTCTCCTGTACCATGCCTACAGCCCCTGCATCTTCTGCACCATGCCCGCAGCTTCTGCATCTTGTGCACCATGCCCGCAGCCCCTGCATCTCCTGCACCATGCCCGCAGGCCTGCAGCTCCTGTACCATGCCCGCAGCCCCTGCAACTCCTGCACCATGCCTGCAGCCTCTGCATCTCCTGTACCATGCCCGCAGCCTCTGTATCTCCTGCACCATGTCAGCAGCCTCTGCATCTCTTGTACTATGCCCGCAGCCTCTCCCTCTCCTGTATCATGCCCACATCCCCTGCATCTCCTGTACCATGCCCACAGCCCCTGTATTTCCTGCACCATGCCCCCAGCCCCTGCATTTCCTGCACCATGCCTGCAGCCTCTGCATCTCCTGTACAATACCCGCAGCCTCTGCAGCTCCTGTACAATGTCCGCAGCCTCGCATCTCCTGTACAATGCCCGCAGCCCCTGCATCTGCTGCACAATGGCCGCAGCCTCTGCACCTCTTGTACTATGCCCGCAGCCTCTCCCTCTCTTGTACCATGCCCACAGCCTCTGGCATCTCCTGTATTATGCCCGCAGCCTCTGCATCTCCTTTACCATGCCCGCAGCCCCTGCATCTCCTGTACCATGCACGCAGCCTCTGCATCTCCTGCACCATTCCCGCAGCCTCTACATCTTTTGTACTATGCCCGCAGTCTCTCCATCTCTTGTACCATGCCTGCAGCCTCTGCACCCCCTGTACCATGCCCGCAGCCTCTGCATCTCCTGCACCATGTCAGCAGCCTCTGCATCTCTTGTACTATGCCAGCAGCCTCTCCCTCTTCCTCTCCTGTTCCATGTCCGCAGCCCCTGCATCTCCTGCACCATGCCCACAGCCCCTGAATCTCCTGCACTATGCCCGCAGCCCCTGCATCTCCTGCACCATGCCCGCAGCCTCTGCATCTCATGTACCATGCCCACAGCCCTTGCATCTCCTGCACCATGCCTGCAGCCCCTGCATCTCCTGTACCATGTCCCCAGCCCCTGCATATACTGTACCAAGCCCACAGCCTCTGACATGTCCTCCTGTACCATGCCCGCAGCCTCTGACATGTCTTCCTGTACCATGTCCGCAGCCTCCCACATCTCCTGTACCATGCCTACACAGCCTATGACCACCTCCTGTATCATGTCTGCACTTTTACCACTTTTAACCAAGATTTGCTCTTTTATATATAAAGCCCTATATGCTTTCATATCTGTCTAATTCAGTGTTTTTCAACCTTTTTTCACCCAAGGCACACTTTAAAATCTGGAAGAATCTCAAGGCACACCAACCAAAAATGCAGCCTGGACTGGACGGAACAACATGACGTCGCTCTGGCCCTCCAAGGCCATAGAGGCTATTAAAGAGGATATACTCTTTCATCGCCCCCTGGGACTTAGCGGCTGCACTATTGGATTGCTTCTCGGGTGAGCTGGTGGGAGGGGGGTACATCCCCTCCCGCTGCTTCTGAAAGCATTCCAGTGGCTCATGTGCTGCTTGGAACCCTTTCATTAGAAAGCCAGCCGTGGGCTGTAAAAAACAATACTGAGGTTATGGCTGATATCTTCAGCCATAACCCCGATAAACCATTTCAGAGCCGGAACGTATATTTAACTATGACTCGCTGCAGTGCAGATGTAGCGCAGGGTACCTGCACTTTTCATGTGCGTTACCTGCCGTTTCTCATCAACTTCTATTATGTCCTACATTTTCTGAAAGCACACCAAAAATGAGGGACATAATAGAAGTCTATAGGAAACTGCAGGTAATGCACATAAAAACCGCAGGTACCCTGCGCTACACTTGCACTGCGGCCAAACTACAGCAGAGCAATGTGCAAGTGGAAGACAAAATAAAAAGAAGTGCAGTTACCATTAAAAAAATATATTTACTATTACCAATAATAATAATAATAATAATAATAATAATAACCAACATATCTTATGTATATTTATATTGCATAAAAAAAAAAAAAAAAATCACCATGCCTGTAATTATGCCTAAAACAAAAACATGCAGGTAAATTACAGGTACAATTGCTGTACATCATGGAGCTCAGAGGAGCTCATATGCAGCCACTGAAAAGCCTCCTCCCTGTTCTTCCTCCTCTCCTCATGCTCTGCTTCACCTCCCCTCGGGAGAAAGCGCACCAGCCAGCGTCTCCTGGGACCTGCGTCTCGCACATCCCAGAAAGCTGTGCGTACGCTTGACCCGCCCCTTGCAACCGATGACCTCATCGGTTGGCAAGATGCGATCGGACGGCCCGCACAGCTTCCCAAATGCCTGTAGCAGCGGGAAGTGAGCTTTAGACAGCGGACCAGAACCGCTGTAACAACAAGGCTTAACTGAGTGGCCAACACAGTTTGTAGATCAGATGGGGTAATTTTGCCACGGCACACCTAGGGACTCTTCCCCGCACACCAGTGTGCCGCGGCACACAGGTTGAAAAACGCTGGTCTAATCTATATATAATTCACTCTTCAAATTCGCTTTAAAATGCATGATTTTCCTTTTATGAAGAAGAAAATGATGTTATGCGTTATGCTGTTGGGCTGGTATAATAATGCTATGGGGCTGGTATTAAATTATTCAGGGATGAATTTTATTCCCAGTCCAGCCCTCTATATATATATATATATATATATATATATATATATATATATATATATATATATATATATATTGTATATGTATAATTTTTTTCCAGGCGCAATAGCAGCCTTTGCATTGATTTCAGTAAAGGATTACTTTGAGATCATCAAAGATCAAACACAATACCTGTGAAAACTCCATGTACCTGAAAGCATTGTTTTGATATTATTTGCCACCACGTTCAGAGTAATTTGAAAACATGCTGCTACATACAGTATCTCACAAAAGTGAGTACACCCCTCACATTTTTGTAAGTATTTTATTATACCAGCAAAGTAGCAAAGTATAATTTCTTCAGTGTTGTCAGATGAAAAGATATAATAAGATATTTACAAAAATGTGAGGGGTGTACTCACTTTTGTGAGATACTGTATAAGATAAAATTCAAATGTAAAAAACAATGTTTTCCATATGCTGCAAAAAACGTTTTACAAACCAATGTTAGATGTAGAATGTTTGTCTATTGACCCTGGTGTTGCCACCTTTTCTTCAAGCCAAACCCGAACACATACATCAGGGTCCACAGAGTTTCCCTTTAGATCTGAATTCACAGAGCTCCCCTTTACATCTAAATCTGCAGAGTTTCCCCTTTACATCTGAATCCGATGAGTTCCCCTTTGCATCTGAATCCGCACAGTTCCCCTTTGCATCTGAATCCGCAGAGTTCCCCTTTGCATCTGAATCCGCAGAGTTCCCCTTTACATCTGAATCCGCAGAGTTCCCCTTTGCAACTGAATCCGCAGAGTTCCCCTTTACATCTAAATGAGCAGAGTTCCCCTTTACATCTGAATCTGTGGAGTTCCCTTTTACATCTGAAAACACAGAGTTTCCTTACACTGTAGGACTCTGCAGACTATGGTGTAAGGGAGAACTCTAGGGACTCTGATTTAAGGAGGAACACTGAAAAATCAGATGTAAGGAGGGGATCCTGATGTAAGGGGGACACTGCAAACTCTGGTGTAAAGGGGAAGTCTGATATAAGGGGATCTCTGGTAACCAGAGCCTCCACTTACATCATAGTTCCCTGCATTCTACTTTAATCAGGGTTCATGGAACCCCCCTTACTTTAGAGTCTGCAGACTTCCCTCAGTACATCTGAATCAGTAGAGTCCCCCCTCACAGCTAAATATGCAGGTTTTCCACTTACACTGTAGGGGGGGCTCTGTGGACTCTAATCTAAAGAGGAATTCTGATGTAAGGAGTGCTCTAGGAACCCTGTGTAGCACTGCCCCCTACAGGAATTACACTTTCTGAATTCCCCTGGGTTACCCTTAGCAGCGGACAGCAGATAACAGCATTAGAAGTTCTTGGCTCAGTGAATAATCAATCCAGGGGATGTTGTTTTTTGTGGTTTTATAGAGAACTTGGATAGGAGAAGGGATGAGTGGGATACTCCAACTATTAACTATTCACAGTCTGAGGGACAACTTACTGTAGAATGCAGCAAGGCCACTGCTTCACTTTGCCACTAAATGACGGTACTTTAAATGTTCCTGTGTAAATATTCTCTTCAGGGTTCTGAAACTGTCACCCCCTTTTCTCTCAATGCCTATGTGCTGACACCCGTCCGCTGACCCTAGCTTCTGGAGTGGTGCTCTTCCTGGCAGACCCCCTGGCAAGTTCCTCTGTATTCAGGGACACTGTTATTCCAGAGTCACCGTTGCCTCCAAACTTTACTTGTCAGCATCCACTGGACCTCTGGGAACAGCAACATCTTCAGGTTCACCAGGCCAACTGCCTGTGACCACCTTTCACAACTGCAGAAGGAGAGACAGTCGTACCCTCCTTCTGGGACTTGGCTTCCCACCCAAAGACCCCCGGCCACATGTGCCCTTGGCTTTTATAGCCTATCCCAGGATGCACCACTGTCTGTACCAACCCACTGGGATAGCTAAGCTACAAAAGCCTGTGTGTCACTGGCTGAGTTTCCCCCATTGTCCAACAGGCCTCCCCATTAGACACAGTGGGGACACTCCCTCAGACCAGATGAATCACACATGGACACATGCAAAAGGCATAAATAATAATCAGGCTCCCCTGATAAGCAGACAGAGCAAACTATATTTTACCTGCCTAGCACCTATCTAGGAGGGTGCTACACCTGGAATAAGGGGGCTCTGATAAAAGGGGGAATTCTGTTGACTCTGTTGTAAGGGGAACTCTGATGTAAGGGGGTCTCTGCTCACCAAAGCCCCCCCCCCCTCAGAATCTGAAGAGCACTCCTTACATCAGAGCCCCCCTTACATTAGTCTAGTAACTTAGCGGCAGGAGAGAGAAGGGAGGGACGGGGGGAACTTCAGTCACAGACAGGGGATGGATGGTGAGCTCACTCACCCCAGGACGGAGTCTCAGACATCTGCATCTTTTATCCAGGATGTAACTACGTCTGCTGGGCTGCAAATTTCCCGCCCGCATCCCCTTGCACAGAACTGAGAGAAGCACAGCACTGCAGGGGATTGGAGTGTGGGCAGGGCAGACACAGGAGGAGAGGGGCAGGAGGAGGAGGAGCACATCAGCTCTCTCCTCTCCAGTCCGTACAGAGGTGGGTGCTGTCAGTGCTGGGTCTGGGCAGTGTGAGAGTGTAACAGACACTCTTGGATTTAAACTGCTTGGCTGGGGATATGCTACAGAAGACAATATGAAACTGGGAACATGTTACATGAGGCTAGTAGAGATCAATGCTATTACCCTAATCAATGTTCCCACTACAGACTGCTAAGAGCTGCACATATCATATACCAAAGGGGATCAGGGGATTGAAAAGCATCCTAGGGCACACAGTCCAATAATCCACAACTGTATATGTACAGTATATCATGTATAGATTCAACCAGTCCCTAATAAAAGTCCAAAGGTAAAGTGCAGTTCTGTTGTGGATGTTTCTTCTTCAGTCTAATACTGTATATAAAATTTTCACCAGATTCTCTGACCCCTGGTCAAAATAAAGCTTAATTCAAAACTATGATTGTGTTTTCTCTTCATTCAATCTCCTCTCCAGAATGTGAACCCCCCCCCCAAAAAAAAAACAATATAGTGTAGTATATTCAACTCCACAGAGTACAATAAATAACAACTTATTGTGCTCACATATATACGTGAATGCACGCCATGCAAAATCCAGTGCAGTGTTTATCTTCTTCACTCCCACGAGCACAAAAAGCTTCACTGGGTATTGTATGGCATGCATTCACAGATGTGAATAGTTAGAAAGGATTTAAAGAGGACTATTTTCTAGGTGCATTTTTTCTAAGCAAAAGGTGTGAAAAGGGCCTTAAAAGAGAAGTGTGAGAATAGAAAAAACCAAACATCTGTAGGGCTCTTTCACACGGTCCGCCTCCGTAGGCGGATCCGTGTTGCTCAGCGGGGATCGATCCGCAATCCCTGCTGAGCCGGCGAATGACAGCTCCGTCTCCGCTTGCAGAGCGGAGAGGGAGGTGTCTCAGCCCCCGCTGCCCTCTATGGGGGATCGGATGAGAGCGGACCGCCTGTCCGCTCTCACCCGATCCGCTCCGATCCGATTATTGAACGGATGGAAAAATAGGGTTTCCATCCGTCCAGATTTCACGCACAGGATCGGATGCGGATGGCAGCGGGTGTCAGCGGAGGTGTCTCCGCTGACACCCGCTGCCCCATAGAGCTGCATGGAGGATCCGATCAGATCCGCCTAAAAAACTGACAGGCGGATCTGATCGGACCGCCCGTGTGAAAGAGCCCTTAATCACTTCCCTGTCTGATGCTGCAGTTGTCCCATGTTGGTTAAAAGCCTGAGAAGTGGGTGTTCACATGACCACTGATTGCTCAGTTTGCTAACGGGTCGGTAACGGGTAATCAAGCTGAAGTTCAAGGCACAAGGAACACAGGTACTAGCTGAAGATAATCCAGCAATAAATGACAGCCAGTGCTGAGTTTATATAGGCAGTGAATGTTGGTAATTAGTACTAATTAGCACGCACCACAGCGAAAGCCAATTCGCCGTTGCGTGCGGCAATGCACCATCGCATATCTATTGCTAATGCGCATGCGCGTGTTCACTCGGCCATCTTGGGCATTGGCATTGTTATACCTGAAGGGTTTCACATGTACTGTTTCTTTAAGGCTGGCTCCACCCAGGAGTGATGACAAGGGTCAAGGGGCAGAGTGGCCATCTTAGAGACATGTAAGAGATGCATTGATATACAGAGCTGTCCTGTAATGCATGTTGTAGTGTACAGTGAGTCCTGAATAAACATCCGTTGTTCCAGACCAGAGTCCTGTGTCTCTCACAACACAGAGGATATAACAGGCATGTCCTCCAGTTCTCAAAGTTCTTCCCTGATATCCAGCCTGTGTCTTAGAATAAGAGGGAGGTGAGGCCTCCGTTAATCTACATGTAATATATTGTGTTTAGCTGATGGTGGGCATGGAGGAGGAGGAGTGGGCTGTCATTTACCACTGTGAATACGCCCACATGTGTGACTCTATAGTCACATGAGCTGCTCAGATGTGATAGGGAGGAAATGCTTAGCGAAGAGACTCACTGAAAATTGAGCATGTGCAGAGTTACCACCACAGCTCTGCAAAATCCCTAGGTGAATCGGGGACATAAACAGTAGGTGGAGATAGAGAGCAGCAGGATCAACCAGGCATTTTGCAGAGCTGTGGTGGTAACAGAAAACAAATCTCATAGTGACTGAATGGGTATGAACAGCATGTAATACACCATTTATTGATAGTTTTTTATAATGTGGATTTAGTGACACTCTAAAGTCATATTAAAGCCTCATATTTTTTCCATAAAACTCATGTAGGTGGCAGCGTGGGGGGTGACCAGGCCATAGACAAGGCACCTGCACAGGTACTACCGTAGTACACAGCTTGCAATCAAGGCAAATGCAGGAGAGGAATAGTGGAGAACGCCAATGAGGGACCCCAGAAGAAGAGATAAGGGGCCGCTCTGTGCAATATCATTGCACAGAGCAGGTAAGTATATCATCTTTTAATATTTTATGGAAAAAATATGAGGCTTTAATATATATTTAAGTGTATGGTGCATGGTACAATATTTTTGCTAGGACTGTACATATACGGACAATGGCATCTCACAAATTTGTGTCAGTGTTGAATTGTACGTTTTGTTAACTTGCTGCACATTTTCACTGGCAAGTTGTACACTTTCAGAGCACTTGAAGCACAAGTTCTAGTGGACACTTTTTGAATTTGTAGCAAATTTGCATGGTAATGCCCCATACACACGTGCAGATTATCTGCAGACTTTTGTCTGCAGACTTACCAAAACCATATAATATGAGGTCAAACCTAAACACTTTCAATTTGTATGCAATCCGGCAGGCCCTTGCACTACATAGAAAAGGTAAGTCTGCAGACAAAAGTCTGCAGATAATCTGCACGTGTGTATGGGGCATAAGTCTCTAGTAAGAGCGAAGTTGTAGTGGTGAGTCTACAGCAAGAGCTCTGCAAGTCTACAGCATGAACATTCAGCCACAGTCACCCCTATGGTGGTATGACTATTGCACAACATTACTGAACCAGAACTTGCAGCAAACATGTAGAATGTTTGCAAAGATAGTTGAAAAAAAATCCCTGCAAGGCACTGTCATAAAGTGCTAGTATGATGCATACTAGCACATTACGAGAGACTTACCTTAAAACAAAGCCCTCCAGCGCTGTGCTGTCACCTCTGAGAGGGCTGACATTTTTCCCTGGTCTTCTTTCCAGCTTTGCGGCCTCTGGCTACATGAGTTGACAGGGCCGTGATTACGTCACTCCCACACATGCGCACATGTATGCCGGACCTTCAGAGTGCATGGGCCAGTGACGTCACCAGCTGCATGCACTCTGAATTATAAGCTTACTTGTAGCTATAAGTGGTGTAACAGAGTTTATATGATTTTATATTCTTTATCTACAGTGCATCTGGAAAGTATTTACAGCGCTTCAATTGTTCCATATTTTGTTATGTTTACAGCCTTTTTCCAAAATCGATTCAATTAATTACTTTCCTCAAAACTCTAAAAACAATACCCCATTAATGATAACGTAAAAGAAGTTTGTTTGAAATCGCTGCAAATTTATTAAAAATAAAAAACAAAAAAAATCACATGTACATAAGTATTCACAGCCTTTGCTCAGTACTTTATTTTAACCACTTAAGCCCCGGAAGATTTTACCCCCATTCCGACCAGGGGGTATTTTGCGATTCGGCACTGCGTGAATTTAACGCACAATTGCGCGGTCGTGCGACGCTGTACCTAAACGAATTTGACGTCCTTTTTTTCTCACAAACAGAGCTTTCTTTTGGTGGTATTTGATCACCTGTGCGATTTTTTGATCACGCGCTATAAACAAAAAAAGAGCGTCAATTTTGCAAAAATAGCAATATTTTTCACATTTTTTTATATGAAATTCCCCCAAAAAAAAATGTAAAAATCAAAATTTTTAAAAATTTTCGGCCAATTTGTTTTATGCTACCTATGTTTGGTAAAAAAAATCGCAAAAAGCGTATTTTGATTGGTTTGCGCAAAAGTTATCGCGTTTACTAACAAAGGGAAAGATTTTTGTCATTTTTGTTGTTTTTTTTTTTAACGCGTAATGGCGGCGATCTGCGATTTTTTTTGCGGTACTGCGACATTGCGGCGGACAGATCGGACCCTTGACTGACATTTTTGACACTTTTGGGGTTACCAGTGACATTTCTACAGTAATCAGTGCTATACATATGCACTGTTACTGTAAAAATACACTGGTAGTGAAGGGGTTAACTTTATTTGGAAGGGAGGGGCTGTGTGTGTCCCTAGGGGCGTGGTTTCTACTGTGATTGGCTGTGGCTCTAGCTGTAAGGACACTGATCAACGGATCTACATACCAGATCCGTTTTATCAGTGTCTTTGCAGCGAGGAGAATGACAGGCAGTTTGTTTACACAAGCTGCCTGACATTCTCCCTCTCCCCCGCCGATCGCCGAGTGGCCGGCGGACATCGGGTCCGCTGGTCACACGCGCGGGGGGGTTCGTGACCACGCGGGAGCGGGAGCGCGCCTCCGGGGGCGCGCGCTCGCTCCCTAGACCCTCACAAGCAAGCAACGTAGCCCTACGTTAGTTTGCCTGTGAGGGGCTGACCGCCGACGTAGATAGTCGTGCGGCGGTCGGCAAGTGGTTAAGGACCTTTGGCACCAAATACAGCCTCAAGTCTTTTTGAGTATGATGCTACAAGCTTGGCACATCCATTTTTGAGCAGTTTCTCCCATTCTTCTTTGCAGGACCTCTCAAGCTCTATCAGGTTGGATTGGAAACGTCGGTGCACAGCAATTTTCAGATCTCTCCACAGATTTGAAATCGGGTTCAAGTCTGGGCTCTGGCTGAGCCACTCAAGGACATTCACAGAGTTGTCCCGTAGCCACTCCTTTGTTATCTTGGCTGTGTGCTTAGGGTCATTGTCCTGTTGGAAGATGAACCTTCGCCCCAGTCTGAGGTCCAGAGCGCTCTGGAGCAGGTTTTCCTCAAGGATGTCTCTGTACATTGCTGCATTCATCTTTCCCTCAATCCTGACTACTCTTCCAGTTCCTGCCACTGAAAAACATCCCCACAGCATGATGCTGCCACCACCATGCTTCACTGTAGGCATGGTATTGGCCAGGTGATGAGCAATGCCTGGTTTCCTTCAGACATGACGCTTGCCATTCAGGCCAAAGAGTTCAATCTTTGTTTTATCAAATCAGAGAATTTTGTTTCTCTTGGTCTGAGAGTTCCTCAAATGCCTTTTGGCAAACTCCAGGCGGGCTGTTTTGTGCCTTTTACTGAGGAGTGGCTTCCGTTTGGCCACTCTACCTTACAGGCCTGATTGGTGAAGTGCTGCAGAGATGGTTGTTCTTCTGTAAGGTTCTCCTCTCTCCACAGAGAAACGTTGGAGTGACCATCAAGTTCTTGGTCACCTCCCTGACTAAGGCCCTTCTCACCTGATTGCTCAGTTTAGTCGGGGCGTCCCGCTCTAGGAAGAGTCCTGGTGGTTCCAAACTTCTTCAGTTTATGGATGATGAAGGCCACTGTGCTCATTGGGACCTTGAATCCTGCATAATTTTTTCTGTACCCATTCTCAGATCTGTTCCTTGATCCAATTCTGTCTTGAAGGTTTACAGACAATTCCTTGGATTTTGTGGTCTGACATGCACTGTTAACTGTGGAACCATATATAGACAGCTGTGTGCCTTTCCAAATCATGTCCAATCAACTGAATTTACCACAGGTGGACTCCAATGAAATTGTAGAAATGTCTCAAGGATGATCAGTGGAAACAGGATGCACCTGAGCTCAATTTTGAGTGACATGGAAAAAGCTGTGAATACTTATGTACATATGATTCTTTTTCATTTTTTTAAAAAATAAATTTGCAAAGATTTCAAACAAACTTCTTTCACGTCATTATTGGGCATTGTTTGTAGAATTTTGAGGAAAAAAATGAAGTTAATCTATTTTTGGAATAAGGCTGTAACATAACAAAATGTGGAAAAAGTGAAGTGCTGTGAATACTTTCCGGGTGCACTGTATGTATGCTATGAGAAAGGCTACAGCCAAAATATGTTAGTACATATGGATTCTGTCGTTGCTGTTGTGCATCAATAAAGGGTTTATAATAAGAAGCATTGAGTGGTCAGCTTTTTGTTGGATTACAATTTGCAGTATACATTGCAGCCAGAGCACCGATCCTCTGCTCATATATATTTTACATAGCAGTAGAGCTTGGCTGACTATCTTTAGAGTTTACTAAATCTTTATAATGATAGGCAAACTTAAGGCACCCTTTAAATCTATGGACAGTCTCAAGGCAACCCATTCTAAAATGTAAAAAAAAAACGATTCTAATAGCTTTACATAATGCAGCAACATCCACATGTAGGACACCCAATGTTGGAGGTGATTTATTATTCCAAAGCAAATACACTTTTGGACACTGGTAATCTCTAGTATTCCAATGTTTCACTTCTCCCTCAATTTCTCTCCATCTAATGTGACCCCAGTGCAGAGGGAGAGGGGCACAGGTGGGTCAAACAAGGATGCTGTGGAGGCAACATACATCCTCCTTATTAACTGATGATTAGGGTTGAGCGGACACCTAGATGTCCGTGTTCGACGGGTTCGGCCGAACTTTAAAAAAAAGTCCGGGTCCGTGTCCCGGACTTTTACCGAACTTTTCCCGGACACCGAACCCCATTGAAGTCAATGGGGACCCGAACTTTAAGGCACTAAAATGGCTCTAAAACACCAAAGGAAAGGGCTAGAGTGCTGCAAATGGCAGCAAAACGTAATTAAGAGCATGGCAAGTGCTCTGCAAACAAATGTGGATAGGGAAATAACTTAAAACAACAAAAAAAAACAGAAAAATAAAACAATGTTCTTCTTCATCTCTGAAGGACGAGGCCCATATGGAGTAGGAGGGAGGTTGAGGTGGTGGTGGATGTGGCGGTGACTAGACATATGCCGGTTTTCGGTAATTCGATATATCGCGGTATTGCATAGCCACGGTATTGTTATTGTGGCATTTTTAACCGGTTGCCGACCGCCGCACGACTATATACTGCGGCGGTCAGCCCCGGCCAGGCAGAGTGACGTATCGGTACGTCACTCGCCTGTCACTGACTTGCGAGCCGATCGCGGGCGGGCGCGCGCCCGCCGAGGCGCGCGCCCGCCGCGGCTCGTTCACAGGCAAGTCAGTGCGTGTGACCGGCGGACTCGATGTCCGCCAGTCACACTGCGATCGCTCCTGTGAAGGGAGAAAGACAGAGCAGCTTGTGTAAACAAGCTGCCTGTCAGTTCTCCCTGTGTAAAAGTAAAGATCTGACCGTTCTACTATGTAGAACGGTTGATCTTTGCTTTTACACCAATAGGAATGTCCCTACACAGTAGAAAGCACGCCCCTAGGACACACTTAACCCCTCCCTGTCCAATAAAGTTAACCCCTTCCCTGCCAGTGTCATTTTTGCAGTAACAGTGCATATGTATAGCACTGATTACTGCAGTAATGTCACTGGTAACCCCAAAAGTGTCAAAAATGTCAGTCAAGGGTCCGATCTGTCCGCCGCAATGTCGCAGTACCGAAAAAAAAAATCGCAGATCGCCGCCATTACGCGTTAAAAAAAAAAACACCAAAAATGACAAAAATCTTTCTCTTTGTTAGTAAACGCGATAACTTTTGCGCAAACCAATCAAAATACGCTTTTTGCGATTTTTTTTACCAAACATAGGTAGCATAAAACAAATTGGCCGAAAAATGTTAAAAAATTTTGATTTTTACTTTTTTTTTTGGGGAATTTCATATAAAAAAATGTGAAAAATATTGTTATTTTTGCAAAATTTACGCTCTTTTTTTGTTTATAGCGCGTGATCAAAAAATCGCACAGGTGATCAAATACCACCAAAAGAAAGCTCTGTTTGTGGGAAAAAAAGGACGTCAAATTCGTTTAGGTACAGCGTCGCACGACCGCGCAATTGTCCGTTAAAGTCACGCAGTAAAAAATCGCAAAAAAAACCCTGGTCCTTTAGCAGCCAAATCCTCCGGGGCTTAAGTGGTTAAAATACCGAGTTTCTCTGTCAAGTCTGCCTGACTTGTGAATTGATACATTTCAGTGAGCTGGATGACTCATTCACTCACTCAGCTAACACCTTTCAGCATTAAGTCTCCTAACTATAAACAAAAATGATTACATTTGTATCTTTTCCTTCCCTCTGCCAGGGAGAAAGGAAGTTTAACCTCTTAAAGACTGGATCTTTTTCTGACACTTGCTGTTTGCAAGTTAAAATCAGTTTTTTTTTTGCTAGAAAAGTACTTAGAACCCCCAAACATTTTATATATTTTTTTAGCAGAGACCCTACAGAATAAAATGGCGATTGTTGTAATATTTTATGTCACACTGTATTTGCGCAGCAGTCTTTCAAACGCAATGATTAGACTTTAATGAATAAAAAAAAAAAAAAAAACGTAACAGTAAAGTTATCCCAATTTTTTTTTTTTTTGTTACACAGAGAATCGTGAGAGAATCGTGATCTTTATTCCAAGCTAAAAAATCGTGATTCTCATTTTGGCCAGAATCGTGCAGCTCTAATAAATATATATATACACACACACACGCCTAGCAGCCCACATTACATTATTATATAGCCATCAAGCAGTGTCTGGCCTACCTGGTGATGACTGGTCCTGGCGCTCTGATCCGATGGCCTGGTCTTTAAAGGGGCAAATCCTTGCGATCCAGAAGTGGTTAAACCTGCAGGAGGACCGGTGTTTTTATCTATTAATGACTTTACTATTGCTTTAGGCCTGGTTCACATGTATGCGGGTTGGTGGTTCACATGTATGCGGGTTGGCGGTTCACATGTATGCGGGTTGGCGGCCCACATTTGCACAGGCATAGCAGCCCATTGATTTGAACGGGCTGCTATGCCCTCATTTTCCGCAGAAAAAAGGTGCATGCAGCATTTTTTTTAAATTCAGTGGCCTTGAAATCCATCCTGCTTTTGCACCATGCGACTAACCTGCAGTTCCTGCTCTGGCAAGCTTTCTGCATTTTTTGTATACGTGGGCACGGCATTTAAAAATAAACAGTTTGCGTGTGCAGCAACGGCAGGTAAGTCGCATGGTGCAAAAGAAGGATGGATTTCATGGCCACTGCATTTTTTTAAATTCTGCATGCACCTTTTTTCAGCTGAAAACGCAGGCATAGCAGCTCAAGCCCATTCACATCAATGGGCTGCTATGCCTGTGCAAATGTGGGCCCCCAACCCGCATACATGTGAACCAGGCCTAAAGCAATAGTAAAGTCATTAATAGATAAAAACACCGGTCCTCCTGCAGGTTTAACCAATTAATGACTTTACTATTGCTTTAGGCCTGGTTCACATGTATGCGGGTTGGGGGCCCACATTTGCACAGGCATAGCAGCCCATTGATGTGAATGGGCTTGAGCTGCTATGCCTGCGTTTTCAGCTGAAAAAAGGTGCATGCAGAATTTAAAAAAATGCAGTGGCCATGAAATCCATCCTTCTTTTGCACCATGCGACTTACCTGCCGTTGCTGCACACGCAAACTGTTTATTTTTAAATGCCGTGCCCACGTATACAAAAAATGCAGAAAGCTTGCCAGAGCAGGAACTGCAGGTTAGTCGCATGGTGCAAAAGCAGGATGGATTTCAAGGCCACTGAATTTTAAAAAAATGCTGCATGCACCTTTTTTCTGCGGAAAATGAGGGCATAGCAGCCCATTCAAATCAATGGGCTGCTATGCCTGTGCAAATGTGAACCACCAACCCGCATACATGTGAACCAGGCCTAAAGCAATAGTAAAGTAATTTATAAACAACACCTCCTTCAGGTTTAACCACTTCTTGACCACAAGGATTTGCCCTCTTAATGACCAGGCCATCGGATCGGAGCCGAGCGCCAGAACCAGTTATCACCAGTTAGGCCAGACACTGCTTGATGACCTATTTTAGGCCTGGTTCACAGAGTCTGTACTGACTGACTATATAATAATGTGCATAAGTGAACCAAAGCCCCTAAATTCAGCAATGAAATTGAAGTGAGGTGGAAATTTAATAATTTAAATTTAATAATAGAATACCGTGATAATACCGTATACCGTGGCAAAACCTTAATCAATTAATCGCAGCATGAAAATCTGATACCGTCACAAGCCTAGCGGTGACATAGGCGTGCGCACAGGGTGTGCTGGGTGTGCCTGGGCACACCCTAATCACCTAGGGCACATAGCATTGCCAGTGAGGAGATGGGAAAGATCTCCCTGGGACCTGCTCTGCTCTATTTCTCCTTGCCTACAGGTACATGGCCCCGATACATTACTCTCCCTGCTGGCAAACACATGCATGTGTATTTCAACTTTGGGGTGCACACCTTAATGCAATAGGCTGCGCACACCTATGGGCGGTGTAGGTGGAAGCGGCGGTGGAGGAGGACCAGGGCCGGATTAACAGCATCATGGGCTTGGTGCTGAGGATTTTGAAGGGCCTTAAGGGCCGTGCCTTGCCATGCACCCAGAGGAGGAAGGGTGCAGCCATGCATGCCTAATTCAACATGGGATGCTGTCTCTGAAGCCCATAAACACATCCATGCATCGCCAACTGTCCCTCCTTGTCCGGCCTTCACGCTGTGTGGGGAGGTTCTGAGGGTGCTGCCTGGGGAAGCGAGCATAGAAGCCAGACTTCTGTGTTTACAAGTGACAGAAGAGCGGTAACAGTGAATATGGCCAACCCGGGGCCTATATAAAAGGTAGGGGCCTGGAGCTGCAGCTCCAATAGCCCCTACATTAATCTGGCCCTGAGGAGGAGGACGAGGTAGCCAACACTGCTTCTTTTCAAAAATTTTAAATGAGGGTACACCCCAAAAGAGTGAGAAAGAGCAAAAATGGAACAATGGGTGGGTAAGGTCGGTATCCATTGCTATTCTGCATAAGGTACGGAAAAGTCCCGTGGGATCCATGCCTGGTTCATTTTAATGAACGTGAGCTTGTCCACATTGTCTCTGGACAGGCGGCTGCGCTTGTCTGTTATAACGCCCCCAGCCGTGCTAAATACCCGTTCAGATAATACACTGGCTGCAGGGCACGCCAGCACCTCCAAGGCGTAAAGGGCAAGCTCAAGCCATGTGCCCAATTTGGAGACCCAGAAGTTGAAGGGGGCAGACCCGTCATTCACTACATGTAGGCGTGTGCACACATACTGCTCCACCATGTTGGTAAAATGCTGCCTCCTGCTAAGACGTTCCATCTGAGCTGCTGGTGCTGCTGTTTGTTGTGGCGTGCTGACAAAGCTTTTCCACATTTCGGCCATGCTAACCCTGCCTTCTGAGGTGCTGGCGGTGCCCTGGTTGCGTTGGCGACCTCCTCCTCCTCCTCCTCTGCCTTGTGCTTCCACTGTGGCCCCGCTGTCAGATGGGAATGCCAGCAGCATGGCGTCTACCAGCGTGCGCTTGTACTCGCGCATCTTGCGATCGCGCTCCAGTGAGTGAATTAAGGACGGTACGTTGTCCTTGTAACGGGGATCCAGCAGCGTGGCCACCCAGTAATCAGCACAAGTTAGAATGTGGGCAACTCGGCGGTCGTTGTGGAGACACTGCAGCATGTAATCGCTCATGTGTGCCAGGCTGCCCAGAGGCAACGAAAGGCTGTCCTCTGTGGGAGGTGTATCGTCCGTGTCCTCTGTATCCCCCCAGCCACGCACCAGTGATGGCCATGAGCTGGCCTGGGTGCCACCCTGCTGTGAACATGGTTCCATCTCCTCCTCCAGCTCCTCCTCATCCTCCTCATCCTCCAGAACTGTGCCCCTGCTGGACAATTGCGTCCCTGGCGTTTGCGTGTGCAGGAACCCACCCTCGGAGCCCCTTGCGAATGACTGCCCTGAAAGCCTTGGAAATGTTACCTCTTCATCCTCCTCCTCCTCCTCATCCTGTGCCACATCCTCTTCCATCATCGCCCGAATTGTTTTTTCAAGGAGGCATGGAAGTGGGATAGTTAAGCTGAGAACGGCGTCATTGCCACTGGCCATGTTGGTGGAGTACTCAAAACAGCGCAACAAGGCACACAGGTCTCGCATGGAGGCCCAGTTAAATTAAATAGCGGAATAGAAAATATGATCCAAAAAAAGTGTATGTATATCACACGTACACAACCACACTGGGCCCCAATTACTATTGTTTGTACCCCTAAAAGGCTAGATGAGGAGTAGGGGGAGTATGGAACAGGCAGCACCCTCAAACCTTCAGAAGTATGAGATGAACCCCAACAACTTGGAAAGGTGGATCTCTCTCACACGTACCGACACAGACTATCCCGCAATTCAATTGATCCTCAAAGGTTTTTATTGAATAGCGGAATAGGAAATATGATCAAAAAAAGTGTATGTATCTCGCACGTACACAACCACACTAGGCCCCAATTACTATTGTTTGTACCCCTAAAAGGCTAGATGAGGAGTAGGGGGGGTATGGAACAGGCAGCACCCTCAAACCTTCAGAAGTATGAGATGAACCCCAACAACTTGGAAAGGTGGATCTCTCTCACACGTACCGACACAGACTATCCCCCAATTTAACTGATCCCCAAAGGTTTTTGATTAAATAGCGGAATAGAAAATATGATCCCAAAAAAGTGTATGTATATCACACGTACACAACCACACTGGGCCCCAATTACTATTGTTTGTACCCCTAAAAGGCTAGATGAGGAGTAGGGGGAGTATGGAACAGGCAGCACCCTCAAACCTTCAGAAGTATGAGATGAACCCCAACAACTTGGAAAGGTGGATCTCTCTCACACGTACCGACACAGACTATCCCGCAATTCAATTGATCCTCAAAGGTTTTTATTGAATAGCGGAGTAGGAAATATGATCAAAAAAAGTGTATGTATCTCGCACGTACACAACCACACTAGGCCCCAATTACTATTGTTTGTACCCCTAAAAGGCTAGATGAGGAGTAGGGGGGGTATGGAACAGGCAGCACCCTCAAACCTTCAGAAGTATGAGATGAACCCCAACAACTTGGAAAGGTGGATCTCTCTCACACGTACCGACACAGACTATCCCCCAATTTAACTGATCCCCAAAGGTTTTTGATTAAATAGCGGAATAGAAAATATGATCCCAAAAAAGTGTATGTATATCACACGTACACAACCACACTGGGCCCCAATTACTATTGTTTGTACCCCTAAAAGGCTAGATGAGGAGTAGGGGGAGTATGGAACAGGCAGCACCCTCAAACCTTCAGAAGTATGAGATGAACCCCAACAACTTGGAAAGGTGGATCTCTCTCACACGTACCAACACAGACTATCCCCCAATTTAACTGATCCCCAAAGGTTTTTGATTAAATAGCGGAATAGAAAATATGATCCAAAAAAAGTGTATGTATATCACACGTACACAACCACACTAGGCCCCAATTACTATTGTTTGTACCCCTAAAAGGCTAGATGAGGAGTAGGGGGAGTATGGAACAGGCAGCACCCTCAAACCTTCAGAAGTATGAGATGAACCCCAACAACTTGGAAAGGTGGATCTCTCTCACACGTACCGACACAGACTATCCCCCAATTTAACTGATCCCCAAAGGTTTTTGATTAAATAGCGGAATAGAAAATATGATCCAAAAAAAGTGTATGTATATCACACGTACACAACCACACTAGGCCCCAATTACTATTGTTTGTACCCCTAAAAGGCTAGATGAGGAGTAGGGGGGGTATGGAACAGGCAGCACCCTCAAACCTTCAGAAGTATGAGATGAACCCCAACAACTTGGAAAGGTGGATCTCTCTCACACGTACCAACACAGACTATCCCCCAATTTAACTGATCCCCAAAGGTTTTTGATTAAATAGCGGAATAGAAAATATGATCCCAAAAAAGTGTATGTATATCACACGTACACAACCACACTAGGCCCCAATTACTATTGTTTGTACCCCTAAAAGGCTAGGAGTAGGGGGAGTATGGAACAGGCAGCACCCTCAAACCTTCAGAAGTATGAGATGAACCCCAACAACTTGGAAAGGTGGATCTCTCTCACACGTACCAACACAGACTATCCCCCAATTTAACTGATCCCCAAAGGTTTTTGATTAAATAGCGGAATAGAAAATATGATCCAAAAAAAGTGTATGTATATCACACGTACACAACCACACTAGGCCCCAATTACTATTGTTTGTACCCCTAAAAGGCTAGGAGTAGGGGGAGTATGGAACAGGCAGCACCCTCAAACCTTCAGAAGTATGAGATGAACCCCAACAACTTGGAAAGGTGGATCTCTCTCACACGTACCAACACAGACTATCCCCCAATTTAACTGATCCCCAAAGGTTTTTGATTAAATAGCGGAATAGAAAATATGATCCAAAAAAAGTGTATGTATATCACACGTACACAACCACACTAGGCCCCAATTACTATTGTTTGTACCCCTAAAAGGCTAGATGAGGAGTAGGGGGAGTATGGAACAGGCAGCACCCTCAAACCTTCAGAAGTATGAGATGAACCCCAACAACTTGGAAAGGTGGATCTCTCTCACACGTACCAACACAGACTATCCCCCAATTTAACTGATCCCCAGAGGTTTTTGATTAAATAGCGGAATAGAAAATATGATCCCAAAAAAGTGTATGTATATCACACGTACACAACCACACTAGGCCCCAATTACTATTGTTTGTACCCCTAAAAGGCTAGATGAGGAGTAGGGGGAGTATGGAACAGGCAGCACCCTCAAACCTTCAGAAGTATGAGATGAACCCCAACAACTTGGAAAGGTGGATCTCTCTCACACGTACCGACACAGACTATCCCCCAATTTAACTGATCCCCAAAGGTTTTTGATTAAATAGCGGAATAGAAAATATGATCCAAAAAAAGTGTATGTATATCACACGTACACAACCACACTAGGCCCCAATTACTATTGTTTGTACCCCTAAAAGGCTAGATGAGGAGTAGGGGGGGTATGGAACAGGCAGCACCCTCAAACCTTCAGAAGTATGAGATGAACCCCAACAACTTGGAAAGGTGGATCTCTCTCACACGTACCAACACAGACTATCCCCCAATTTAACTGATCCCCAAAGGTTTTTGATTAAATAGCGGAATAGAAAATATGATCCCAAAAAAGTGTATGTATATCACACGTACACAACCACACTAGGCCCCAATTACTATTGTTTGTACCCCTAAAAGGCTAGGAGTAGGGGGAGTATGGAACAGGCAGCACCCTCAAACCTTCAGAAGTATGAGATGAACCCCAACAACTTGGAAAGGTGGATCTCTCTCACACGTACCAACACAGACTATCCCCCAATTTAACTGATCCCCAAAGGTTTTTGATTAAATAGCGGAATAGAAAATATGATCCAAAAAAAGTGTATGTATATCACACGTACACAACCACACTAGGCCCCAATTACTATTGTTTGTACCCCTAAAAGGCTAGGAGTAGGGGGAGTATGGAACAGGCAGCACCCTCAAACCTTCAGAAGTATGAGATGAACCCCAACAACTTGGAAAGGTGGATCTCTCTCACACGTACCAACACAGACTATCCCCCAATTTAACTGATCCCCAAAGGTTTTTGATTAAATAGCGGAATAGAAAATATAATCCAAAAAAAGTGTATGTATATCACACGTACACAACCACACTAGGCCCCAATTACTATTGTTTGTACCCCTAAAAGGCTAGATGAGGAGTAGGGGGAGTATGGAACAGGCAGCACCCTCAAACCTTCAGAAGTATGAGATGAACCCCAACAACTTGGAAAGGTGGATCTCTCTCACACGTACCAACACAGACTATCCCCCAATTTAACTGATCCCCAGAGGTTTTTGATTAAATAGCGGAATAGAAAATATGATCCCAAAAAAGTGTATGTATATCACACGTACACAACCACACTAGGCCCCAATTACTATTGTTTGTACCCCTAAAAGGCTAGGAGTAGGGGGAGTATGGAACAGGCAGCACCCTCAAACCTTCAGAAGTATGAGATGAACCTCAACAACTTGGAAAGGTGGATCTCTCTCACACGTACCAACACAGACTATCCCCCAATTTAACTGATCCCCAAAGGTTTTTGATTAAATAGCGGAATAGAAAATATGATCCCAAAAAAGTGTATGTATATCACACGTACACAACCACACTAGGCCCCAATTACTATTGTTTGTACCCCTAAAAGGCTAGGAGTAGGGGGAGTATGGAACAGGCAGCACCCTCAAACCTTCAGAAGTATGAGATGAACCCCAACAACTTGGAAAGGTGGATCTCTCTCACACGTACCAACACAGACTATCCCCCAATTTAACTGATCCCCAAAGGTTTTTGATTAAATAGCGGAATAGAAAATATGATCCCAAAAAAGTGTATGTATATCACACGTACACAACCACACTAGGCCCCAATTACTATTGTTTGTACCCCTAAAAGGCTAGATGAGGAGTAGGGGGAGTATGGAACAGGCAGCACCCTCAAACCTTCAGTATGAGATTGTGTTCACTGTACCCCACAAAGATTGAGTTCACTGCACCCCACAATGATTGTGTTCACTGCACCCCACAAAGATTGTGTTCACTGCACCTCACAAAGATTGTGTTCACTGTACCCCCCAAAGATTGTGTTCACTGCACCCCACAAAGATTCTGTTCACTGTACCCCACAAAGATTGTGTTCACTGCACCCCAAAAAGATTGTGTTCACTGCACCCCAAAAAGGATGTTGTTCACTGCACCCCAAAAAGGATGTTGTTCACTCCACCCCAAAAAGATTGTGTTCACTGCACCCCACAAAGATTGTGTTCACTGCACCCCAAAAAGATTGTGTTCACTGCACCCCAAAAATGATTTTGTTCACTGCACCCCAAAAAGGATTTTGTTCACTGCACCCCAAAAAGGATGTTGTTCACTCCACCCCAAAAAGATTGTGTTCACTGCACCCCAAAAAGATTGTGTTCACTGCACCCCACAAAGGATTTTGTTCACTGCACCCCAAAAAGATTGTGTTCACTGCACCCCAAAAAGGATGTTGTTCACTGCACCCCAAAAAGGATTTTGTTCACTGCACCCCAAAAAGATTGTGTTCACTGCACCCCACAAAGGATTTTGTTCACTGCACCCCACAAAGATTGTGTTCACTGCACACCAAAAAGGATTGTGTTCACTGCACCCCAAAAAGATTTTGTTCACTGCACCCCAAAAAGATTGTGTTCACTGCAGCCCAAAAAGATTGTGTTCACTGCAGCCCAAAAAGATTGTGTTCACTGCAGCCCAAAAAGATTGTGTTCACTGCAGCCCAAAAAGATTGTGTTCACTGCAGCTCACACACAGAAAAATGGATGTGGATCACTGACACCTGCCTATCTCCAATCCCACACCACACAGCAATATCGATTGTAGTTTGTAGAACACAGTTTCCCTAAAATTCAGCAGACTCTGTCCCTAACAGGATTGAGAAGAGATCGTAGATCAGGATTGAGTGCAGACCCCACCCCCCACACAGCAATATCGATTGTAGTTTGTAGAAGACACTGACCCTATATAATTCAGCAGACTCTATCCCTAAAATGCCTACAACTCGCCCTGCCTAAACACTCCGACCTGTCCCTCAATTCTATCCGGACACAAATGGTTTTTTCCTGCCTATCTTTCCCTAATCAGCAGCCAGCACGTTGATGTGTGCTCTGTCCCTGAATCTAAGCAGCATAATGACGCCGCTGCGGCTGCCTCGAACTTATAAAGACTTGGTCACATGCTTCAGACGGCCAATCACAGCTACTGAGACATTTGCAGGCATGGCTGGGATGGCTTAAGGCACACCAGTTAAACGATTGTTGATTGGCTGTTGAAAGCCCGCCATGAAAAGAGCGCCAAAGCATGCAAAACCCGGAAATAAAACGACCGAACACGGATTTTTACCCGAACATACAGTAAAGTGTCCGTGTCCGTGTTCGGGTACAAAAAATCCAATTATTCGGTACGAACACGAATAATACAGTCCGTGTTCGCTCAACACTACTGATGATATCATTGGTTGCAAGGATGTAATTGTCTAGAAAGTCGTAATGGTGCATAATGAAAACCTGTGGCTTTTGTGTAACTAAAAGGCAGGATTGGTGCACTTTCTGGCTTGTGTACAATTTTTGATACATTTGTATGCATTTTGCCAAGGCACCCCTGCAGAAACCACAAGGCACCCCTGAAGAAACCTTAAGACATCCATGAAGAAACCACAAGGCAATCCAGGGTGCCTGGCCACCCCTAAAGAAACCACAACCCCCCCCCCCCCAGGGTGCACACTGGTACTGACTAGTATTCCAATGTTTCTCTTCTCTCTCAATGTATCTCCTTCAGTCAGCTAATGTAAAAAATCAGGTATGACCAGCGCTATTATGTGCTTAAGTGTAACCGTCAGGTGTGAGCTGCCACCAACCTACCCCTGGAAATCCTTGTGTCCAATAACCGAATAGAAAACAATGTTGGTATATGGCGCTACCTGGCCAAGGGAAATGGGGATATGGTGCCAAATTGTACCGTGTATGTGAAAGTGTGGACTGGACTTAATGATCCAACATGAGCGGCCCAGATGACGTTGATGTGACGAAATGCGTAGAGAAGAGTTTTTAGCGTCACACGTCACTTCCGGTTAGGGGAGCTCGGATCGTGGAACGCGGAAGTGTTCCGGCGTTCCCCGTTGAGAAGTGCGCATCCAATTGTGAGTTCTTCTGCACTCGTTTTTTCCGTACTTGTACATACTACACTATGGGGTGTCTTTTGTTTGTCCTTCAAGCCCAATAGACCTGGCGGACATCCTGGAGGGATGGGCATAGCGCGAAACATGTAGTCATGGCAACCATATAGCTTGTGGTCCACCCTGGTTCCTGGTACTTCCCCGCAAGTGGCGCCTGTCCGGCTGATGTCACCGCCACGGAACTACAGCAGAGTCCTTTCATCCTTTCGCCAGCTGGTTTACGGCTTTGTGCACATACTGCTCAGCAGTCCTGGGAGACTGACCTCCTCGCACTTGTGTTGCTTGCTGCCAGGTGCCCTTGTCCACTCCAGCCCAGGGGGATGTAAGCATTTTATGTACTTTGTTTTTCGGTTATCAATACCAATAAACTGTTAACTCTTTCTATACTGGATGTTCACCTGACTTCCTTATCCATTGCATCCCGGTGTGGTTCATGCGCTGCCTTCCCCATGTACTTTTATCCTGGAGGGGAACCATAGCCCATCAAGCTACGGAAACCCAGAACGCCCGGGACCTTTGCAAAAGGACCTATACATTTAAGCCAGCACCCCTGTTGAAAGGAGAATTCAGAGGTGTGAGTGCAATACCTAGTTAGGTGCCAAGGGTATAGGCACTATTAGCACACGCACTGAAGCCAGTTAATCACCACCGGAAGTTATTGGTATCTCACAGCCTGGCACATAGCACTGGGAGTAACCTCTCCATTATCAATATCACAATTTCATATATCATTTATATGTATACTTATTTTGCCTAGAACCATAGCACTTTCAGATACTGGAATCATACCCCTAGGGTAGGGGCATCACTGATCACACTGGTGGCAGATCTATATATATCTACACCACAGTGAGCACATCCATCAATAAAGTTTGAATAGCACAATACTGAGCACAATTATTTTTGTGATCAGCTGCATAGCCGCACTTGCACTAGCACTTTGCAAGGGTATTATCATATGCCCAGGAAGTCTTCTACTTGGCACGGTGCACTTTTATATTTAATTTATTTTACTTTATGGTACCATTGAAATGCATAAGGATTATGTTTAGTGATTGATTTTTCATCTTTGGATCATGTTGGATCATTAAGTCCAGTCCACACTTTAACATACACGGTACAATTTGGCACCATATCCCCATTTCCCTACGGCAGGTAGCGCCATATACCAACATTGTTTTCTATTCAGTCAGCTAATGTGACCGCAGTGCTGAGGGAGAGGGGCACAGGGGGGTCAAACAAGGATGCTGTGGAGGCAACAGACATCCTCCCTATTAACTGATGACGTCATTGGTTGATAGGATGCAAGTGTCTAGAAAGTCGTAACGTTGCACAATGAAATCCCGTGGCTTTGTATAACTAAAAGGCAGGATTGATGCACCTGCTGGCTTGTGTACAATTTTTTTATCAATCTTTTAGGCAGTTTGCCAAGGTACCCCTGAGGAAATCTTCAGGCACCCCTAAAGAAACCACAAGGCACAGCAGGGTGCCTGGCCACCCCTGAAGAAATCACAAGCCCCACCCAGGGTGCACACTGGTACTACTGACTAGTATTCCAATGTTTCTCTTTTCCCTCAGTCAGCTAACCTGACCCCAGTGCTGAGGGAGAGGGGCACAGGAGGGTCAAACAAGGATGCTGTGAAGGCAACAGACATCCTCCCTATTAACTGATGATGTCAATGGTTGCTAGGATGCCAGTGTCTAAAAAATCATAATGGCGCACAAGAAAAACAATGGCTTTGTGTAATAAAAAGGCAGGATTGATCCACCTGCTGGCTTGTGTACAATTTTAGATCAGTTTTTAGGCATTTTACCAAGGCACCCTTAAAGAAACCTCAAGGCACCCCAGGGTGAATGGGGATGCCTGAAGAAACCTCAAGGCACCCCTTTAGAAACCAGAAGGCACCCCTGTAGAAACCTCAAGGCACCCCACTGTGCCTGTGTGCCCATGAAGAAACCACAAGACACCCCAGGTTGCCTGGGCACCCCTGAAGAAACCTTAACAAACAGTAGGGTGCCTGGCCACCCCTATATAAACCTCAAGGCATCCCTAAAAAAAAAACACAAGACACCCCGGGGTGCCTGGGCATTCCTGAAGAAACCTCAAGGCACAGCAGCGTGCCTGGGTACCCCTAAGGAAGCCTCAAGGCATCCCTCAAGAAACCTCAAGGCATAGCTGGGTGCCTGAGCACCCCTGAAGAATCCTCAAGGCACCCCTGAAGAAACCTCAAGGCACCCACGGTGCCTGGGCATTCATGAAAAAAAGCACAAGGCGCCTGACCACCTTTGAAGAATCCACAAGAAATCCCTGAAGAAACCACAAGGCACACAATGGTGCCTGGGCACCCCTAAAGAAACCACAAGGCATCCCTGAAGAAACCATAAGGCACACAATGGTGCCTGGGCACCCCTGAAAAAACCACAAGCCCCCAATGGTGCCTGGGCAACCTCAAGGCACCCCAGGGTAAATGGGCACTCCTGAAAAAACCTCAAGACACCCCTTTAGAAACCAGAAGGCACCCTTGAAAAAAACTCAAGGTACAGCAGGGTGCCTGGCCACCCCGGAAGAAACCTCAAGGCATCCCTGAAGAAACTACAAGGCACCTCAGGGTGCCTGGGCACCCCTGAAGAAACCTCATGGCATACCAGGGTGTCTGGGTACCCCTGAAGATTACAGTACAAGACACCCCCGGGTACCTAGAAATCCCTGAAGAAACCACAAGGCACACAATGGTGCCTGGGCACCCCTGAAGAAACCACAAGGCACCCCTGAAGAAAGCACAAGTTCCACAATGATGCCTGGGCACCCCTGAAGAAACCACGTGGCACACAATGGGGGCTGGGCATGCCTGAAGAAACCACAAGGCACACAATGGTGGCTGGACACCCCTTAAAGAAACCACAAGGCACAAAATGGTGCCTGGGCCCCCCTGAAGAAACCACAAGGCACCCCAGGGTGCCTGGACACCCCTGAAATCTCAAGGCACCAAATGGTGCCTGGACACCCTTGAAGAAGCCACAAGGCGCACAATGGTGCGTGGGCACCTGTAAAGAAACCACAAGGCACCCCAGGGTGCCTGGGTACCTCTGAAGAAACCACAAGGCACACAATGGTGCCTGGGCACCCCTGAAGAAACCACAAGGCACACAATGGGGCCTGGGCATCCCTGAAGAAACCACAAGGCACCCAATGGTGCCTGGACACCACTAAAGAAACCACAAGGCACACAATGGTGCGTGGGCACCAGTAAAGAAACCACAAGGCACCCCAGGGTGCCTGGGTACCTCTGAAGAAACCACAAGGCACACAATGGTGCCTGGGCACCCCTGAAGAAACCACAAGGCACACAATGGGGCCTGGGCATCCCTGAAGAAACCACAAGGCACCCAATGGTGCCTGGACACCACTAAAGAAACCACAAGGCACACAATGGTGCCTGTGCAGCCCTGAAGAAACCACAAGGCACACAATGGGGGCTGGGCATGCCTGAAGAAACCACAAGGCACACAATGGTGGCTGGACACCCCTTAAAGAAACCACAAGGCACAAAATGGTGCCTGGGCCCCCCTGAAGAAACCACAAGGCACCCCAGGGTGCCTGGACACCCCTGAAACCTCAAGGCACCAAATGGTGCCTGGACAACCCTGAAGAAACCACAAGGCACACAATGGTGTGTGGGCACCCCTAAAGAAACCACAAGGCACCCCAGGGTGCCTGGGTACCTCTGAAGAAACCACAAGGCACACAATGGTGCCTGGGCACCCCTGAAGAAACCACAAGGCACACAATGGGGCCTGGGCATTCCTGAAGAAACCACAAGGCACACAATGGGGCCTGGACACCACTGAAGAAACCACAAGGCACACAATGGTGCCTGGGCAGCCCTGAAGAAACCTCAAGGCACAAAATGGTGCCTGGGCCCCCCTGAAGAAACCACAAGGCACCCCAGGGTGCCTGGACACCCCTGAAACCTCAAGGCACCAAATGGTGCCTGGACACCCCTGAAGAAACCACAAGGCACACAATGGTGCGTGGGCACCCCTAAAGAAACCACAAAGCACACAATGGTGCGTGGGCACCCCTAAAGAAACCACAAGGCACCCCAGGGTGCCTGGGTACCTCTAAAGAAACCACAAGGCACACAATGGTGCCTGGACACCACTGAAGGAGCCACAAGGCACACAATGGTGCCTGGGCAGCCCTGAAGAAACCTCAAGGCACAAAATGGTGCCTGGGCACCCCTGAAGAAACCACAAGGAACACAATGGTGCCTGTGCAGCCCTGAAGAAACCTCAAGGCACAAAATGGTGCCTGGGCCCCCCTGATGAAACCACAAGGCACACAATGGTGCGTGGGCACCCCTAAAGAAACCACAAGGCACTCAGGGTGCCTGGGTACCTCTGAAGAAACCACAAGGCACACAATGGTGCCTGGACACCACTGAAGGAACCACAAGGCACACAATGGTGCCTGGGCAGCCCTGAAGAAACCTCAAGGCACAAAATGGTGCCTGGGCACCCCTGAAGAAACCACAAGGAACACAATGGTGCCTGGGCAGCCCTGAAGAAACCTCAAGGCACAAAATGGTGCCCGGGCCCCCCTGAAGAAACCACAAGGCACCCCAGGGTGCCTGGACACCCCTGAAACCTCAAGGCACCAAATGGTGCCTGGACACCCTTGAAGAAACCACAAGGCACACAATGGTGCGTGGGCACCCCTAAAGAAACCACAAAGCACACAATGGTGCGTGGGCACCCCTAAAGAAACCACAAGGTACCCCAGGATGCCTGGGTACCTCTGAAGAAACCACAAGGCACACAATTGTGCCTGGGCACCCCTGAAGAAACCACAAGGCACCCTGGTTGAAAAAGGCTGGCATAGAGCAGCATAGGTAAATGGTTGGGCTTTGGGCCAGCATTAGTGTCAGTGATGGAACCTCATTCATGTCCCTGTGCTTTGAGCTCCTGTTTTCTCTCTCATTCTCTCCCACTCACACCTTTCCCCGTATCCCCTTATCGCATTCTCCTTATTTGCCACAGCCTATAAATAATCACACACAGCTATGAGTCACTGTCCCCCGTGTCAGCCCCCTCCCCTCTCACTATACCTCACCGAGCTCAGGCTGAGCTACACAGTGCCTGTGGAAGAAGTCGTGCATGTAGCATCCTCGCCACAAAGCATAGTGCCCAATACCCTGTGTATATAGACACAACACATACAACCCACACAGCCGTCCACCCCGGCCCTCTAGAACGTTCCTCCCTGAGGGGAAGCCGCTACATGCCTATAGGTGCACAGCACAGCACAGCTCCCCTTCTCCCGCTATCTCCCACCACCACCGCCACCACCACCACCTCCCCTGCCCGCAGCCTGGCGAGAGTCACGTGTGCGGGGGTGGGCGGGGCCTCCCCTGCGAGCTTCATTCATAAATCCTGAGGCCGGTGACTGAGCCGCAGCTCGGAGCGGGAGGTGACGATTCGAGCCACGCCAGGCAGGAGGGCATCGGCGGCCGTCGCAGGGTGTGCACGGGACCCGGTAGGTTGAATGGTGGCCCGCTCGCCCCTTTTTATGGCACCCCCCGAGCATCCGTGTGGGCACTCCCTGGATATGTGTTGGGGCTGGGGAACACCGGCTGCTAAAAATCCGCATTTCCTCCGTGCCAGCGGTGCTTTTTTGGGCATTGCATCCGCGGGGCTGGGATCCGGGCTCATTAACATACGGGTGTTTACTGGCTGATCAGGGGGTATCACCCAGGTGAGAGCGGGGACCAAGGCCGGGCTGGGAGGGTTCATGTCATACGGGCTGGATGGTGAGCCGAGCAGGTAGGTGGGGCATCGCTTTTCTACATACTTCCCTGCCAGGCGGTGGGTACTGCCCAATACCATAGCAGTCCATTCATTGCATACCATGGACAGCACCTCACTCATCGATCACTCCTCTAACGATCCATGTATTGCTGGATACTGATGGGTAGCCGGAACTATGATCCTCACTTTCCGATTGACATCTGTCATTTATCAATTTATCTAGTGTAGGATCTCCTAAATAAATATTGCCAAAAAAGGTTCTGTCAGCACTCTATTGATCTGATCGTTCCTCCAAATTATATATTTCTGGATCTGGCAGTATCAACTTTCCATTATTCATCTGTCATGTATCCACTGTCTGATCTCTAAAATACATATTTACAAAAAAGTATCTTTTGAGCACATCATTGATCTGATCACCCTCCTATTGATGTATTTCTGGATCTTGCAGTATCAACTTTCCAATATTCATCTGTCATGTATCCACTGTATGATCTCTTAAATACATATTTACAAAAAAGTATCATGTGAGCACATCATTGATCTGATCTTCCCTCCACTGATGTATTTTTGGATCTGGCAGTATCAACCTTCCATTATTCACCTGTCATATATCCACTGTCTGATCTCTAGAATACATATTTACAAAAAAGTATCCTGTGAGCACGCTATTGATCTGATCGTCCCTCCAAATTATGTATTTCTGGATCTGGAAGTATCAACTTTCCATTATTCATCTGTCATGTATCCAGTGTCTGATATCTTAAATACATATTTACAAAAAAGTATCCTGTGGACACTATTGATCTGATCACCCTCCTATTGATGTATTTCTGGATCTGGCAGTATCAACTGTCCAATATTTATCTGTCATGTATCCAGTGTCTGATCCCTTAAATACATATTTACAAAAAAAAAAAAACCTAAAAAGTAACCTGTGAGCACTTTATTGATTGATCTCCCCTCCAATCATGGATTTACTGCTGTATACTGATGTGTATTCAGCAATATGCTCCTCATTTTCCAATTGACATCTGTCAGGTATCCAATACTTACAAAAAACTATCCTATGAGCACTC
This sequence comes from Pelophylax lessonae, assembly GCF_965119305.1. NCBI lineage: Eukaryota > Metazoa > Chordata > Amphibia > Anura > Ranidae > Pelophylax > Pelophylax lessonae. The sequence goes on from NC_138768.1 coordinate 520,283,608, forward strand.
TATTGATTTGATCTTCCCTCCTATTATGGATGAATTGGGGATCTGGCATTCTGGAACTGTTATGTATCCAGCAATGTGATCCTCGCTTTCCAATTGATATCTGTCATGTATCCAGGGTGAAATCTCTTAGATACATATTAACAAAAAAGTAACCCGTGAGAACTCTATTGATTTGATCTTACCTCTTATTATGAATGTATGCTGGATCTGACAGTATGCTCCTAACTTTCCAATTACCATCTGTCATGTATACAGTGTCTGAGCCCTTAAATACATATTTACAATAATATGTAACCTATGAACACTCCATTGATTGATTGATCTTCCCTCTAATGATGGATGTTTTGCTGTATACTGTTACGTATCCAGCTATATGATCCTCGCTTTCCAATTGACAGTTTATCCATTATGTGATATTTTAAATACATATTTATAAATAAAGGTAATCTGTGGACACCTCATTGATTTGATCTTCTCTCATTGATTTGATCTTCTCTGTAATTATGGATGTATTGATGTATCTGTCAATTTCCAGTTGACATTTGTCATTTGTTGATATGTTATCTCCCTTTAAATAGTTACAAAAAAAGTAATCTGTGATCACTTAATTGATTTGATCTTCCCTCTAGTTATCAATGTATTGCTGTAATAATATTATGTATGTGGAACATGCCTCTCAGTTTCCAACTGACATCTGTCATGTATCCAGTATATTATCTGTTAAATACATATTTACAAAAAAAAAAAAGTAACCTGTAAGCACCTCATTAATTAATCTTCCCTCTAATTATGGATAGATTGCTGTTTACTGTTGTGTATCTGGTAGTATCCTCTTCACATTCCATTTGACATATGTCGTCTGTCCACTGTGTGATCTCTTATATACATATTTATGGGGAAAAATAAGGAACCTGTGAGCACTTTGTTAATTGATCTTTTCTCTAATATTGGATGTATTGCTGAAATCTGATATGAATCTGGTCCTCATTTTCCAAATGAGATCGGTCATGTATCCAGCACATCTGGTATGAGATTTTTTGGATAAATAATAACAAAAAAGGTATCCTGCGAGCACTTCATTGGTTTGATCTTTCCTTTAATGGAGATCACCTGCATATTGTTATGTATATGGAATATTGTCCTCACTTTCTAAATTGACATCTGTATTCAGTGCATGATCTCCTTAATACATAGTTTAAAAAAAAAAGAAGTAACCTGTGAATATTATATTGATTTGCTCTTCCCTCTAATGGAGATTTTGCTGTTTAACTATTATGTATGTGGCATCATCACCCTGATTTTCCAGTTGACATCTGTCATGTATCCAGAATATTCCCTAAAAAAAAAAGTAACCTGTGAGCACCTCATTGATTGGTTTTCCCTTTAATTATGGATGTATTGCTGTATGTTAATGTGTCTGGCATTGTGGTCCTCACTTTCTATTTGACATCTGTCATGTATCCAGAGTGTGATCTTCCTTTGCATAAAGATTTACAAAAAAAAGTAACCCGTAAACACCGTTCACTATTATTGCCTATTGGTGATTGTCTGCATCCTTCTTAAAATGATGTGTATGTTAAAACTGTAGAATATGGCTGGTTCTGCTTCTTATATATCACCTATCAATGCAGGACCTAATATGATAGTCTAATGCTCTTTTTGGTGATCTCTACACACTAGAAGCAATGGGATGAATTTATCAAAACAGCAGCAGGCAGAATCTGGAGCAGATGCTCATAGCAACCTATCAGGGTCTAGCTTCAGCTTGTTCAGAAAATGAAAGATAGAAGCTGAATGGTTGCTATGCACATCTGCCCTAGATTCTAGCTGCTCCAGTTTTGATTAGTTCCTCTCATTAGATTCCTCCAAACATGTAGTAGTTGAATGATCATGTTTCATCCAACAAATGTTGTTAGGAATTGGTAGATTTTGGTGGTCATACACTCTTCGATTTTATTATCTGACCAATATGTGATTTTATTAAAAGAATTGAATAGCCATAACTTCCCTTCTGATCGATTTAAGCTCCGTACACACGTACCGAATGTCGGCCGAACGATCGGCCGTCTTTTGTCCGGTGCTGTCCTGTCGGCTGAAAACTGCAAAAGACTGCACATGAATTTTGTCGGCCAACAACAGCCGACTGCAGAAGTGATGTCATGTGATGGTTAACTTTCCATGTGTTTTTTCTTCTCTGAGCATGCCCAGTCTTGCTAATCGGCTGTTTGTCGGCCGAATTCTGTACTGACTGGCGAACAATCGGCCGTTCTGGTGTTGGCCAACAAAAATTTTAATGCCTGCACACCAGATTCTGTTTGGCCGAAAAGTCGGCTGTCGGAAGCATCATACTAACTAGCCGACAATCGGCCGATCATTCGGCGGCCGACAATCGCTACGTGTGTACGGGGCTTTAGACTTGATTTAGACCGGATTCGATAAAACAGAGTCAGTCACCCAGGGTAGAAAATTATCAGTCATTTTAATTGAGATACTTTGTTCATGAATATGATTGTATTTTAATTGATCACATATTGAGATTGCATGGTGGAAACAGAGATGTGATTGATAACTTACATTGATCTTCCAACTGTCAACCAAAATCCACATCTCCGTTTGGCACATTGGTTGAATAGGTCAGAAGAGAACAATTGTGAAAGAAATTGATCATTATTTAAAGCATGTGTGGCCATTATTAAAGAGATTTAAGTGGCTATAAAGGAATTTTTTTACCTTAATGCAATTCTTCAGTAAGATAAAAAAAATGCCACAGTAAGTATATCGCTCTCACCTTGCTAAAAACCTACCTGATTCCTATATGAATCCAGTGCTGTGCTTATTTGCAGCCAGCTCTGATGTCTCTCCCTCTTCTCACAGGCACAGAGGCAGCAGCAGGAGCCATTGGCTTCTGCTGCTGTCAATCAAATCCTGTGAGGAGGGAATGGGGGAGGGGTTGATATGCACTGTATGTGTCAAAAGATGCACACATTCCAGCTTAGGAGTGAGCTTGGGGAGGTGCACCCCCCAGAGGAAGCCTCCTATGGTTGCACACAAAGAAGAAGAGGAGGGGCCTAGAGTGCCAGCAGGGGAGGGGCAGAGGAGGAAGATCAGGGCCACTCTGTGCATTACAATTGCACAGAACAAGTAAGTATAACATGTTTATTATTTAACAAAAATATATAGAAGTCTTTTCAATTACTTTAATTTGAAACCCCTGCTTGCTTCATGTACGAGTCATACTTAGTCAGGGCAGTTCATTTTTCTTTAAAAATTATGCAATTCCATAATTCAGCCTTTCTCAATCAGGGTTCCTCTGGAGGCTGCTAGGAGTTCCTTGAGTTGTGGTGGATTGACCTATTTATTGGTGCCTGCATGGTTCCAGAGGCAATGCCACCTGGCAGAGCCAGCATATGTTACTCCAGGTACCTTTTTAGTGGTCGTTAAGGGTGGTGATTGGACAACCACTATATGGATGGCCATGCACAGAGCTATTTTATATATGATATTTTCTATAAATTTACTGTCTAAATGGAAATACAATCGGAAGAAATGAAAAGATTGTTCAGTGCACCATACACTTGGTGATCTTGGTAGATCTTATCTACTATCCTACGACTAGATTTTCTGTCAAAACTGATCAGAATAATTTTGATTACGTTTTTTTGGCTTTGCTCCAAATTGATTGATGGCACTGGTATGTGTCTTTTCAGAATTCATAGATTCAGTCATATTATCCAATTTTGTGAAGAATCATGTGATCAGCTTATTACATGTATCACCATATTCTTTCAACTGTTCACCAGTGTCATTTTTCCCAATGATACCCAATAGTGACATAGTTACATAGTTAGTCAGGTTAAAAAAAAAAAAGACACATCCATCTAGTTCAACCAATAAAAAAACAATCCAATCCCATAAACAAAAAAAAAAAAAAAAAAAAAAAAAAACAACAATCATACAATCCCATGACCAATGAATTGGTTTTAGCAGGGATTCCCAGAGACCTGGAAATAACTTTAAGAGATCCTATGGGGTAAAAAGGTTGAGAAAGGCTGCCATAACTGATCACATAGGCTTGATATTCCTTTTTGTCCTACCATTCAGTGTTTCATCTGCTATAACACATCCCACCTTTCTGTTTCTGCAGGTGTCAGATCATGAGCAATGAGTCACCTCCATGGGAGAATATAACTGACAGCTCCACGGTGAGAAAAAATGCAATATGACAGTAATCTAGAGATCTAGACGAGAATCGTATACTAACATTGAGGAATACATTTATCCACCAGCAGGCATTTAGCTTGAGATATTAAGTGAAACTGCCAGCAAATAATGTACATTTTGTTAAGTGAGTGCCTATATACAGTATCTCACTAAAGTGAGTACACCCCTCACATTTTTGTAAATATTTTATTCTATCTTTTCATGTGACAACACTGAAGAAATTACACTTTGCTACAATGTAAAGTAGTGAGTGTACAGCTTGTATAACAGTGTTAATTTGCTGTCCCCTCAAAATAACTCAACACACGGCCATTAATGTCTAAACTGCTGGCAACAAAAGTGAGTACACATATAAGTCAAAATGTCTAAATTGGGCCTAATTAGCCATTTTCCTTCCCCAGAGTCAAAGATAGCCTAGGCTAAAAGAAGATTGCCAAGACCCTGAAACTGAGGAGCAACATGGTGGCCAAGACCATACAGTGGTTTAACAGGACAGGTTCCTCTCAGAACAGGCCTCTCCATGGTCGATCAAAGAAGTTGAGTGCACATGCTCAGCGTCATATACAGAGGTTGCCTTTGGGAAATAGACGTACTGCCAGCATTGCTGCACAGGTTGAAGGGGGTGGGGGGGTCAGCCTGTCAGTGCTCAGACCATACGCCGCACACTGCATCAAATTGGTCTGCATGGCTGTCGTCTCAGAAGGAAGCCTCTTCTAAAGACGATGCACGAGAAAGCCCGCAAACAGTTTGCTGAAGACAAGCAAACTAAGGACATGGATTACTGGAACCATGTCCTGTGGTCTGATGAGACCAAGATAAACTTATTTGGTTCAGATGGTGTCAAGCGTGTGGGGCAGCAACCAGGTGAGGAGTACAAAGACAAGTGTGTCTTGCCTACAGTCAAGCATGGTGGTGGGAGTATCATGGTCTGGGACTGCATGAGTGCTGCCGGCACTGAGGAGCTACAGTTCATTGAGGGAACCATGAATGCCAACATGTACTGAGACATACTGAAGCAGAGCATCATTCCCCTCTTTTCGGAGACTGGGCTGCAGGGCAGCATTCCAACATGATAACGACCCCAAACACACCTCCAAGATGACCACTGCCTTGCTAAAGAAGCTCAGGGTAAAGGTGATGGATTCGCCAAGCATGTATCCAAACCTAAACCCTATTGAGCATCTGTGGGGCATCCTCAAATGGAAGGTCGAGGAGCGCAAGGTCTCTAACATCCATTAGCTCCGTGACATCGTCATGAAGGAGTGGAAGAGGACTCCAATGGCAATCTGTGAAGCCCTGGTAAACTCCATGCCCAAGAGGGTTAGGGCAGTGCTAGGAAAAAATGGTGGTCACACAAAATATTGACACTTTGGGCCCAATTTAGACATTTCTCTTGACTTTGACGGTGTGTACTCCCTTTTGCTGCCAGTGGTTTAGACAATAATGGCTGTGTGCTGAGTTATTTTGAGGGGACAGCAAATTTACAGTTATACAAGCTGTACACTCACTACTTTACATTGTAGAAAAGTTTCATTTCTTCAGTGTTGTCACATAAAAAGATATAATAAAATATTTACAAAAATGTGAGGGGTGTACTCCCTGGTGTGTGTGTGTATATATGTATATATATATATATATATATATATATATATATATATATATATATATATATCCCTTTTTCAGATGTGTTAATTTTTTCCCCCATTCCATGGTACTAAATGCACTCCCAGGAAGTCTGTGCTGAGAAAAACTTTAAAAAACTGCTAATGCTGACCGCTTAAAAAAAAAAAAAAACTTGAGTGGAAGTCATACTGATTTTTGAATTTCAGTACTTTCTTAGTCATGTACCTGCGGCAAGTCTGCAAAAATGTAGTCAGAACTATTAATGTGCTTACTGATCTCTAGCCAGTCTTTTAAAGCCCTTGGACCAGCCATTCTCAACCAGGGTTCCCCTGAAATCATTAGGGTCACATTACTGTTACATTCTGACCACACAATCTCTTTAACATCAATTTTAGATTGACCAAAATATGTAATCTGAAGACTCGTCTTATCTATTCAGTCATGTTTGTATCTATTCAGACAAGCCATTGCACTGCGCAGTTGTTGGTAGCTCTAAAGAAGATTGTACAATCAGATTGTAAGCTGTGTGGGGAGCCTAAAGCTGGCAATTCATGGGTCTGTTTTTTTTTTTATTGTTTAGCCAGTGGGTTGAATAAAAAAAACTGACCCTATTCCCCCATCCACACATTTGATATAGATGCAGGAAGCCACCCCCCCCCCCCCCATGCCATTGTATTCTGACAGTGGGACTTTCCCGCCGTCAGCATATACTGATGAGCGCGCTGCGGTCAACTGTTTGCAAGTGCTGATTGAATGGATGTTTTCCAGCAGGACCAGTTATGAAAAGGCAATTGATAGATCACCTTCTCAGGAACAGCATTGGCCAGAGATGGATTGAAATTTGGCTTGTTCCTGCTGAACCGGCTGATTTTGATCCATGTATGGCCAGCTTAAGGTTCTTCCAGAGGTTTCTAGGAGTTTATTGAGATGTGGCGGATTCACCTCTCATTTGATGGTGCCTCCATAACTCGGGGGTAGGTAAACACCATTTAAAGCCACGTACACACGATCAAATTATCGGACAAATTTTCATTTATTTATTGTTGCATGCTAGCCTCATATCAAAAGTGAAGAGGTTACTTTTATACGAAAATTCTCGTACAACAGAATTAAATTTCAGAAGTGATGCCATGTGTTGAATTTTGTATGTATTCTTTCGTTTGCAAGCATGTGTAGTCTTGCTCTTATGATTTTTTTTTTTCTTGGGCGAAATCTGTACTAATTTAACGAAAATCAGGTTGTTTTCACATACGATAAAAAATTATAGCCTGCACATTCAGTTTTTGTCTTCCGAAAAACCGTAATCAGCTGTCAAAAGCACCATACTAACAATCTGAAAATTGGCAGATCGTTCGTCGGATTAAATTTTACCTCCGATTTTCTTATTTTGTGTACAGGCCTTAAGAGTCAGTTGCATTAACTCAATTATCTTTTTCACAGTCTAGAACGGTGCCATTATTGGAGGAGCATTTTTCCCACTGACCACCAATAAGTTTACTTTGGCGCCTGTGATCAGTAAGAGGTGTAATAGTGTCCCATCATTAGTGTCAATAAATAAATAGTGTCTCATTGTTGCGTTGGTGTCAGTGGAAGAATAAGTGTTCCATTAATGGTGGATGTGGGAGAAATTGTGCCCCATTGTTGATGTCAGTGGGAGGAATTATACTCCACTGTTCATGTCAATGGAAAGAATCTTGCCTCATTACTGGTGTCAATTGGGGGAATAATGCGCCAGGGGCCAGTTAAAGGCAAGCAAGGGGCTACAGTTTGGAAACCACTGCTCAAGCATAATAGAGATGGAACTAGCAATGACAGCCTCCATATTTTTGGAGACCCATGTTTCCTGTAATGCACATGCTTGCAATACTTGGTGCACTTAAAGCGGCGCTCCACCCAAAAGGGGAAGTTCCACTTTAAGGACTCGCCCTCCACTCCTCTTGTAGAATTGGCACTTTTTAGGAGCAGGGGAGGGAATGGGTACACGGTTTTGACAGGTAACCGCTCCCACTTCCAATCGCCTAGGTGGTCTCCCCTCCTCCCTACTGTCTTCTGGGACACGTGACAGGTCCCAGAAGACTGCTTGACCATTCAGGTTGCGCAGAACTGCTTGTGCATGCGTAGTGGCCACCCAGTTTTGAAGCTGTTAAGTTAAGATGCCGGCATCGAGGAAAGAAGACCGCAGGTAAAACCCTGGGGCTGGGGTGAGCACACCACTGAATCATGGGACAGGTGAGTGGCTGTTTTTTTTTTTTTAAGTCAGCAGCTACAGTTTTTGTTGCTGCTGACTTATTTTTTCCACAGGACACTGGAACTCCTCTTTAAATAAAGGCACTTTAGTTCATGTGTATGAACTATGATTGAATAGGGCCATTAGCAAAATCTGTAATTTTAATGCTCTGCTGTATATGGCTTTAGGCATGTACAGAGAGTGCGATGCACTAAACAAGAGGTGTCTAAATTGCTGACGATCTAGGGTTACCTACAGGGAACGGATGGAAAATAGGGCTTCCATCTGTCCAGATTTAACGGATCGGATCAGATGTCAGCGGACATGTCTCCGCTGACATCCAATCCCCCATAGAGATGCATGGGGGGGACCGTTCAGATCCGCCAAAAAAAAACGGACCGTTCAGATCCGCCTGTGTGAAAGGGGCCTAAATGTGCATGGACACATGCTGGGGAGTTTACTGGCTGAAGAAAAAAAACGTCTGAAGCCAAAAACAGAAGCTGTAAAAATGTCCAGTGTGCATGAGGCCTTAGAGGAGAAAGGATATCAGACTGTAAATAAACTGTTCATGCTGCTAGACAAAGGTTTACATGGGGCAGATTCTAGGAAGGTAGGTGATACTACAGATAACAGCAATAAATATGTATTTAATACTGCTAGTTCTTAGTATTTATTGTTTATACTTTATTTACCAAGATATGCATTATTGAGTGCTAGACTTTTAGGCTAAGTTCACATGTAGGCATTTTGGGGAGTTTTTCAGCTCTAAGGATCAGCTCAAAAAATGCCCAACAAGACAAATCCTATTCATTTCAATGGCCCCTGTTCATATCAAAGCGTTCCGACGCCTTTAACAAAACGCCCGACGCTGCAAAAAGTACATGAGCTTCTTTTTGGGCAGATTACAGTCGTTTTTGCCCCATAGACTTAATGCAAATGCTGGAAAGGCGATATAGAGTGTTTTACAGGCGTTTAACCTGTAAAGCGCTTCTAAACACGCCTATGAAAACGCCTGGAAAAGCCTATAAAATAGCAACGCCTAGATGTGAACGTAGCCTAAAATTTTTGTTTTGCTTGAAAACAGAGCCTTAGCTCATTTAGCTAGAAACATTGATTTTTCATTGTTATTAAATGTACATTAATTATTTATAGACTATTGACAGAGCATAGATATAAATAGCCTGTCCATTTTACTACTTCTTACCTAGTGTAATCACACTAACCTCTAAATTGTATATTCATTTGCTGCCTGTAAGCAGTTTTAAAATGCATAAGATGCACTGTGGGTTCAATTTACTAAAGGCAAATAGGTTGTTCACTTTGCAAGGGGATTTCTCCAGGGTTTAGTGAATGTGGTGAAATTTCACTTTGCAAAAATACCCAATCATGTACAAAGAACATTAACAAAAACAGTTTTTCCTTGCACATGATTGGAGGGTGGAAATTAGCAGAGCTTCACCTCATTAACTAAGGGAAGACTAAATTCCCTTGCAAAGTGAACAGCCTATTTGTCTTTAGTAAATCATCCTCATTGTGTACCAATAACAAACAAAATTCTAAGGCCCCTTTAACACAGGCCAGATCCAGTTTTGCTCAGCAGGGGATCTGTTCGTTGATTCTGTGCTGGGCCGAATGACAGGTCTGTGTCTGCTCCGCTTATACACAGCCTGCTCTGCTATATGGGCAGTCGGATGTAAATGCACCAAATGTCAGTTTACACCTGAAAGCCCTCTGATCAGGCCAGATGGAGGGGAATTGATTGATTTTGCTGAATCAGATCAGAGGTAGCCAGGCGTAAACGGACAAGTCCGTTGACATCCGACTGCCAATTGAGGAGGACGAAGGGTCTGATTGGGTCCGCCTGAAAAACGGACAGGCAGATCTGATTGGATGGCCCATGTGGAAGGGGCCTTACTCCTGCATTCATGTCAAATTCTTGAAGTGTCATTAAGTAGTAAGACATAGCTTCCTGTGATCCTAAATTTTGGGTAATGATTAGAGCTAATCAGGGTTCTGTACTAAAAACTGGTATTTCGATAAGCATAAGCTTTTTCTCAAGGCTGGTGTGGTTTGCTAATATGCAACTATTGTATATCCAGGCATAAATGTATTGCAGATAGAAATTCAATGTGAAAACAAAAAAACAATACTAGCACCCATCTGTGCTGATCTTCATGTTTGGAGCTGCCTACACTGTGTATATATAAGATTAGGGAGGTTACAGAACTGGATAGGTTGAATGAGGGCTTTTTTATTTTTTTCACAAAAGGTACAAGATTGAGATTCAGGATAATGATACCCAGGATGAGAAGCATATCAAAGTAAAACTACAGGAAGGAAAAAATAGAGGCTGCCATTGTTGACCTCCTTCTGAAATTAAAGCGGAGTTCCGGCCTCGGAAAAGTTTTTTTAGAAAAAAATACCCCCGGGACAGTCAGGGCTAGTGCATTCCAGAATGGCTAGCCTCTGAACTGTCCCCGGGTTCACTTACCTTTTAGAAGAAATACTTACCTTGAAAATTTCTTGTCCAGCGCTGCCATCTCAGGTGTGGGCAGCTGAAGCCAGGGCATCCTCTTCAGTGTCCTCTTCGTCCCAGAATGCCCTGCACTGGCCCCGCTCGTCACTTCCGGGCAGGCGCGTCATCCCTGCACAGCAGAAGCTGTTTAGCAGGGAATGACGCGCCTGCACCGGAACTTACGAGCGGGGCCGGTGCAGGCGCATTGACTCCTGGGAGCGATGACGTTCAGTACTTTCTTCAAAAACAAGGTAAGTAAAGAGAAAAAAAAAAAAATCGAGACTATCCATTTGTTTTTTAGGGCATTTAAAGCAAGCGGATGGCCCAAAGTCATTTTTTAGGCCGGAACTCCGCTTTAACTGACTGACTTTCTAAAACCCCAGCTAGGAACAAGTATGCAGCACATAAAGGCAAAACTCCACATTTGCCTACTAGCACACTGGACATTTGGATGCAAGTGGAAGTCCCACACCCATTGTTAAGCCCCACTGCTGTCAGCCTACTTGTGTTCCAGGCAATGGTCCAGGTGCATACTGCCCGAAATGTTTGTACCGCTCAGTGTACCATCCGGCCGCAGCAGCTGTCCGCCTCTCATAGTGTTTAACAGGCAGCCAGCAACGGGGCTGGACGGTGCACCTCTGCCCGAACCTTAACTCCCAGTGGGCAGTAAGCCTTTAGCTCGCCATAGGCTATTCATTTTTTTTTCATTCAGTCAATCGGCTGAGCAGAAGAAAAAAAAAAAAAAAAGAAAAACTAACAGGTTCCTTCATCTATAGAAGTGAGCTGAGGGGATTCCCTCAGCTAGGACATTGTTTTGTGATCATGGTAGCCGCCACTGTCAGAATACACTGATCAACAGCTGCAGCCACTGTTCAATGAACATTTTGTAACATATCCCTTTGGCAAATAATTGACTTCTGGCAAGCAGGGACAGCCACAAACTAACTGAAATTTGGGAGGCTTCGCACTGGATCATTGAAGCAGATGTTTTGAGATCACTTGAATAAGTAGCAAGTACTAAAGGAGATTGGTAAATACTGGCTCCTTAGTTTTCTCTCAGTAGGTTTGCTTTCAAAGGCCCACAGCTCCCGGGGTGGTTTAGCTATTTTTTGGGGGCTACTGTATGTATGAAGGCATGCTCCGGAGATGATTGTTTTTTCTTAATCTGGATTTCACCCTCAACACTCCACAGAAACTACTTTCCTGAAACATACAAATAATTTACTAATGGCTAAAACCAATGGACGCTATTCTATACTCCTACTTCTGGAACTTTCAGGTGCCTTTGATATGATTGACAACCCCCTCCTCCTCAAACTTTACTAGTTAGGTCTCCTTGACTGGTTCTCATCTTGCCTATCCCACCGCACCTGCAGTGTCACTTACAATTCCACTTTCTCCTCTTCCTTTCTCTATTGGGGTCCCCCAAAGTTCTGTTTTTGCACTTCTCTGCTTCTCAATCTTCACCCACTCCCATGGCTTTCAATGTGATTTCTACACTGATGACGCCCAAATCTATCTCTCTACCCCTCAGCTCACAACATCAGTTTTCCCACCAATCACTAACTTCTTGACCAATATATCAAATGTGGATGTTTCACCACTTCCTCAAACTCAATCTATCCAAAACTGAGCTCATATTAATTCCTTCTCCACATGCCCCTTCTGACTTCTCAGTCAAGATCAGTGGCACAACCATCAACCTGTCCCCCCATGCCAGGGTTCTAAATAGCCCCACATCCAATTACTGTCCAAAGCTTGCTGCCTCAAAACCCCCAAAATACACCCCTTCCTAAGCAATGACACCACAGCCATCTCTTGCCTTGACTACTGGAACTCCCTCCTCATTGGATTACCTTTATATAGGCTATTCCCCCTTAAGTCAATCATGAATGCTGCTGCCAGACTCATCCACCTTACCAACAGTTCAGTGTTTGCTACCCCTCTCTGCCAATCCCTTCATTGGCTGTCACTCTCCCATCGAACAACAACTTGCAAAGTCATCCATAACTCAGCCCCCTGCTAAGTCACTAATCTAGTCTCAAAATACAAACCAAATTGTTAGCTTTTGTTCCTCCCAAGACCTCTTGCTCTTTAGCTTTCTTGTCATCTCCTATCCTATGGAACTCCCTACCCCAATCTATCTATCTCCTACTCTGTTTGCTTTTTGACGATCCCTGAAAACCCTTCTCTTCAGAGATGCCTATTCCACCTCCACCTAAAAACTGTATTTCCACTTTCTCCATCAGCTCATCCCCCACAGTTATTACCTTTTGTATCTCTTGACACTCCCTCTTAAGCCCCGTACACACGTACCGATGGTCGGCATACAAATGTTCGTCTTTTCTCCCCGGGATGTCGGTGTCTGTTGAAAAGTGCAAAGACAGCACAAGGACAGCACAAGAATTTTGTCTGCAGACTTCAGCTGACTGCAGAAGTGATGTCATGTAATGGTTAACTTTCCCTGTGTTTTTAATTTTCTGAGCATGCCCAGTCTTGCAAATCTGCGGTCTGTCGGCCGAATTCTGTACTGACAGGCGAACAATCGTCCGTTCTGGTGTCCGCAGACAAAAATTTTCATGTTTGCAAGAAAGACTTTTGTCCGCGGATTGTGCGCAGACATCTGTCGGAGGCACCATACTAACACGCGTACAAATCGGCAGATCTTTCGTCCGCCGACGTTTGTATGCCGACGATCGGTACGTGTGTACGGGCCTTTAGATTGTAAGCTTTAACAAGCAGGGCCCTCTGATTCCTCTATTGCATTGTATTGTAACTGTTTGGTTTGCCCTCATGTCGTAATGCACTGTGCAAACTGTTGCCACTATATAAATCCTGTATAATATTACTACTCACTGGCAGATCCTCCAGCATGCTAAAAATACAAAATAAAGCATTTAGAACGATTAAAAAAAGAAAAAAAAAAAAAAAAAAGTGTAATTGACTATGGACTCTTGCGTCTGGCAAAGAGAATAGTTATCATTGTGGTGGATGCTTTCACACAATATACTCCAGAGCAATAGGCTCTGAAACACTTGAACGACCATAAGAGCTGAGGCAAGCTCCTCTTGGGTTTCCCAGCTATAGCAGTGAATTTCTTCACTCATTAGAGATAAGTAACATGGGTGTTTAGAAAGCATGGAACAAGGCTTTGTGCATTATGAATATGAGGATCACACATGACAGAACTAAAGGCACTTTACTGAAAAGCATTAACTTTATGCTTTGCCCAAAAGTCTGCCCTCATGTATATTAAAGTGGAGTTCCAGCCACAGAATTTTTTTTTTTTAATGTCCCCTCCGACTTCTATACATCCGCTAATCCTGTTTTATACAGTGTAATAATAGTTTTGCAAGCATGAAATCTTAGCTTTATAAAATTTATGCTGAGCGCCGCCATCTTTGTCCTGGTTCGCCGAGTCCGTTGTGGGTAAATGTCTGACCTGCTTCCTGGTTGTAGTGGGCGGAGGCTGGTGAATCCAGCGTGAAATCTCACGCATGCCCAGTACTATGCGATCGGCATCGCCGTCCGCACTGTGCTCCGCCTAACATTGCGTCATTTCCTGTTTGGAAATAACGCGATGAGAGGAGCGGCCGGCCGCCTTTGTCACTGCCCATTGCATCCTGGGAGCCACGAATAAGAGCTCCCAGGACGCATTGCGGGACAGGAAGTGACGGCGCAGGTCGCGGAAGGAGGAAGTGGATGGTAAGGTGAATATTATCCTCTGTAATAAGGTAAGTAAAAAAAAAAGCCGGGAATATCCAATTCTTGCTCAGGTAAGGATAAGGAAGCAGATGCCATAAAATCTAAAGGCATGATTTTGTGGCCAGAACTCCGCTTTAACTTAAGGTATTAATCTGAGTAACCAAGAAGTTTTGTTTTTGTTGAAATGGCAATGATAAAATATCTAAAGCATGTGGTGACAGCATAGTAAAAAAAAAAAAGTTACCACAGGCTTTACTAGCAAATGTGTAAAGTTGGGCAAACAAGCCTATGTGAAACAGTCAGCTGCAGGCATTCCTTCTTAATAATTTCTGAAATTCACTAATAGGCACAGAAGTGCACAAAAACTCCAAAGGTCTGCAATTCATTTTAAAGTGATCTAAACTCAAGAACGAAAAAATGGAGTATATTGCAGCTCACCCGTCCTTGGGCCCCTTTCAGACAGTCTGTCTGATCAGGTCCACCTGTCAGTATTTCAGGTTGACCTGATCGGACCCTCCAGTCTCTTCTATGGAGTGGCAGATGTCTGCTGACACTCGCTGCCAACTGATCCGATCCGGTCTACCAAAAACAGGGGGATGATGGTCCTATTCCCCATCTGTCTGATGGATCGGATAAAAATGGACAGGCGGTCAGTTTCCTTCGGATTGAACATTGTTTAAGGGACGATCAATATCCTTAAACAGGGAGCCTCGCTTTAAATCCCCCCTTATAAGCCATTACACCAAATATCAATATAATCCATGGGAGAACATACAAAAGGGAGACGTCATGAGAGTGACGGTGTTTAAGTTTATGAACCTTTACACATTCTTTAAGCCATTGGATGATCACCTATCTGCTATATGTTTAAATTAAGAATTATAGCATTCTAGATTCATTCTATTATATACAGGTACACATGCAGACATAGCTAGGTCAGTAGGGAGCAGATTATTTTGGACATGTAGATTTTATTATTGGTTTCAATAAAGATGATAATTACTTATATATGCTGATGGGAGCAACCACATTTTGTTTACCATCCATTATTTAGTTCTGTTTTACGGGGGGACAATGCTCACTCACCATACAGTATGGTCATACTCGGACAGACCTTGTGTTAGGACTACAGCGAACCTTGCATTCCCTTCAACTCCATAACAGTAGGGAGCAGGTGTTCTGTGGACAACCTGGGCAGAGCTTATAAGACTGCTTGAGATAACACTGTAGAGTAAAAAAGTCAGTATTGACTTTCCGGCAGGATCAACAGGTATAGCCTAATTGTACAGTACAGGATACAGAAATGATATTTATAGACAGTGGATTATAGCCTGTTACCTTTTAGGGGATTTGACACTGGTAATATACAAAACATTTTAAAGGGTATATTGAACTGACCAAAAAAGGAGCAAGTTCAGGGTTTAGGTTTACATAAGGTTAGGAAATAGTCACTACAAAGTGCAACATTTATTTTCTTGTATGTCAACTGTTCACTTCTCTATGGTTCAGTTGTATGCAACACATAAGCTCTACAACTACCATAGAAAAGCAGCTTTCCCTCCATCCTTGACATTATAATCAGTAATTCAAATTTTCTACTGTACAGTTGTAGATCTATAAACATTTAAGTAACCTTTTTTTGACAGGTCAAAGTTTTTTTTTCCCATTAATATGGAGACTGCTGTACCTGCCAAAATATAAACTTTAAAAATGCATACAGAAAACACAGCCTACATTTTCATTACTTCATGCAGGTATTATGGCACTACGCACTCCTTTTTGTTGGTAACCTGGTGATTTTTAAACCTTCTATTGCAATACAAGAGTCATTTCCAAATACACCAACTAAAGGCTCCAGGATGTGTCTATAAGGAAAGCCTAATAAAATTAAAAAAAATAAAATAAAATTTGATCACAGGTGCAGTGTTTGCTGCTCATTAGCAGCTAATTGGTTTTAATTCAGTTTACTGCTAAGCCCAGGAAACATTTCATTTCACAATAGTGGATCACTGTTTGAATTCATTAAATATCTTTAATGCTTCGATTAAAGTTATAGTTAGGGGCAATAGCACAAGCTTTTTCTAAATGCAAACAAAAAATTAACTGATCGCAGGTTGTTTTAACTAACAAGCTCACACTGTCATGGTATTCCATACCTTTATGATAGGTTATAATCTAACAAAATGTGTGTAGAGGTCTTTTAGGTAGTAGCAGACTTAAGCCTCGTACACACGCACCGATTGTTGGTCGGCCGTCTTTTGTCCAGTGTTTTTGTGTTGGTTGAAATGTGCTCTAGACTGCACACAAATTTTCTCGGCCAACAACAACCAACTTCAGAAGTGATGTCATGTGCTGGTTAACTTTCCGTTTGTTTTTTCTTCTCTGAGCATGCCCAGTCTTGCTCATATGATGTTTGTCTGCCGAAATCTGTACTGACTGACGAAAAATCGGCCGTTGTGGTGACGGCCAACAAAAATTTTATAGCATGCACTATCTGGTGATTTTGTTCGGCCGAAAAGTCGCAGGCGGTTGTCGGAATCATCATACTAACAAGCCGACAATCGGCCGATCGGACGTTGGCCGAAAATTCACGGCCAACAATCGGTGCGTGTGTACGAGGCTTGAGTGAAGGAATGCTCTGAAAAGAAAAAGAGATATGAACTCCCAAAAAAATGTATTTCAAATAAGATTGTGAAATAGACAGTAGGCTTCAATGAAAAAAGAATGTAGTATTTTATTTTTAAAGCTAAACTCCAGGTATGGATTGCATTGCACAGTAACATTGGTCCAGTCTGGAACAATGTAAGTATACGTTCTCCATATCTGTGGGATAACTGTAAAAGTGGAGAATTGCCATGGATTTCTGGGTCCTGCGGCTAGTGGCTACCCTGAAGCATAGACATTAAGAGAACAGAAGAGACATTTTGAGAACACCTTGTAGCTCTTTTTAAAAAATGCAAAACACTCTCTGATTGGATGTGGTGGAGAAGTTGGTCCTTTGACATCACAACCTCTACCTCACCCAATCAAAGAACGTAAGAAGACATTCTTTGAACAACAGCCATGCCAAGCAGGCAGGCAACCCAACGTGCACCAATGTAGCTGTACAATACAAACCATACATGAAGTTCAGCTTTAAACAGTATCCCTAAATTTTTTTTAGATGAGCTATGAAACTGGTCGCAAGGAGTTTTGGGAGGTATAGATTCTCCACTTTAGCACTGGAGCTTTGACATTGGGCTCATTCAGCATCCGAGTGTTAGAAGTCTAGTCATAGTCAAGCATATTACAGATTATAGACTATGGAAGGGTGCTTGTACAGTGCATCTGGAAAGCATTCACCGTGCTTCCCTTTTTCCACATTTTATGTTACAGCCTTATTCCAAAATAGATTAAATGCTTTGTTTTCCTCAAAATTCTACAAACATTACCCCATATTTACAACATGAAAGAAGCTTGTTTAAAATTTTTGCAAATTTATTAAAAATAAAAAAAATCCCATGTACATAAGTATTCACAGCCTTTGCTCAATACTTTAAACGCACCTTTGGCATCAATTACAGCCTCAAATATTTTTGAGTCTGATGCTACAAGCTTGGCACACCTGTTTTTGGGCAGTTTCTCCCATTCTTCTTTGCAGGACCTCTCAAGCTCTATCAGGTTGGATGGGGAGCGTTGGTGCACAGCCATTTTCAAACGGGTTGAAGTCTGAGCTCTGGCTGGGCCACTCAAGGAGATTCAGAGTTGTCCCATAGCCAATCCTTTGTTATCTTGGCTGTGTGCTTAGAGTCAATGTCCTGTTCGAAGATGAATCTTCGCCCTAGTCTAAGGTCCAGGGTGCTCTTGAGCAGATTTTTATCAAGGATGTCTCTGCACATTGCTGTATTCATTTTTCCCTCGATACTGCCTAGTCTCCCAGTGCCTACCACTGAAAAACATCCCCACTACATGATGCTGCCACCTCCATGCTTCACTGTAGGGGATAGTAGCTTCAAGGTGATGAACGGTGCCTGCTTTCCTCCAGACAGTACGCTTGACATTCAGGCCAAAGAGTTCAATCTTTACTTCATCAGACCAGAGAATTTTGTTTCTCATGGTCTGAGAGTCCTTCAGGTGCCTTTTGGCAAACTCCAGACGGGCTGTCATGTGCCTTTTACTAAGGAGTAGCTTCCATCTGGCCTCTCACATACAGGCCTGATTGGAGGAGTGCTGCAGAGATGGTTGTTCTTCTGGAAGGTTCTCCTCTCTCCACAGAGAAATGCTGGTACTTTGTCAGAGTGACCATCAGGTTCTTGGTCACCTCCCTGACTAAGGCCCCTCTCCCATGATTGCTCAGTTTGGCCAGGCGGCCCGCTCTAGGAAGAGTCCTGGTGGTTCCAAACTTTTTCCATTTACAGATGATTGAGGCCACTGTGCTCATTGGGACATTGAATGCTGCAACATTTTTGCTGTACCCTTCCACAGATCTGTATTTTGATACAATCCGGTCTCTGAGGTCTACAGACAATTCCTTGGATTTCATGCCTTGGTTTGTGCTTTGACATGGTAACTGTGGGACCTTATATAGACAGGTGTGTGCCTTTCCAAAGAAAGCCTGATTAACTGAATTTACCACCAGTAGACTCCAATGAAGTTGTAGAAACATCTCAAGGATAATCAGTGGAAACAGAATGCACATGAGCTCAATTTTGAGTGTCATGGCAAAGGCTGTAAATACTTATGTACATGTGATTTTTTTTTTTTTTTAAATTTGCAAAGATTTCAAACAAACTTCTATCACATTGGTATGATGGGGTATTGTATGTAGAAT
This sequence comes from Pelophylax lessonae, assembly GCF_965119305.1. Lineage (NCBI taxonomy): Eukaryota > Metazoa > Chordata > Amphibia > Anura > Ranidae > Pelophylax > Pelophylax lessonae. The sequence continues at coordinate 520,302,709 of NC_138768.1, forward strand.
TTTGAGGAAAATAATGAATGTATTCTATTTTGGAAAAAGGCGGTAACATAACAAAATGTGTAAAAAGTGAAGCACTGTGAATACTTTCCAAATGCACTGTACACGATAAAAATAAGAGTGAAGAAGTGTGTTTACTGCAGAAAGTGACATTTTACCATATGAATCTGCAGGCTGCTCCGGCTGCACCCAGTCATGATGGGTACGTCTTGCTCTTGGTCCTTCTGTCCATCTTCATTGGAGGAACACTGGTCTTACTTATCGGGGTCCTGATCCTTTGTAGACGATGCTGCGATTCACATCTGAGGCTGTCAAGGTAAAAATCTTTGCAACAAACTTCCCCAGACCCTGCCTATATATTTTTATTTTGCAATTGTACTGCAATTCTTTTTTTTTAGACCCAGTGATGATGCAGAGAAAACAAATACTTCCTATGTGGACGAGACACAGCCAACACATGGTAAGGAGACTTCCTGTTGTGAACCTTTTTCCAGGAGATACAGATTATTCTCTATAGCATCAAATGTCCCTTGACCCACACAGATATCACCATTCGAATAGAAGATGCAGAATCACTGTCCGCCTCAGGTCTTCGTGATGCAGAGTCGGAAAAGTTTTTGTGCACTGCCTCCAGCGGTCGTCGCGTTTCATTCAATGAAGGTGCCTTATGTGGGCAAGAAAGAAGAGAACGTGAACGGGGAAGAAGGTGAGTGAAGAGAAAGTCGCAAGGTAGATGAGGCTAGTACAGGAAGACTTCATAATGCTAATAGTCTTTTGGCTGCTGTACTCTTTTAGGTACACTTTGACAGAAGGAGATTTTCACTATCTGAAGAATGCAAGGCTGACTCTCCCTCCATTTCCCTCCCTACCACCAACTGCTTTGCACATTCTGACCATACATGAAAGCGAAGGCGGTGAAAGTAGCAGCAGTGGAGGAGCATCTGAAACACATTACACTTCTCCGAGCAAGTCAAACATCTCTATATATCAGGTATACCACTTTTTTTTACCTTTAAACCTGTGACCCAGCTTTCTTATAATTTCATATTTTCTTTTTTAAATGTGCTCTTTTTTCAAATCCTGTTAGCCTCCTCGAAGTCCTCCTGCTCCACTAACTCGACTCTCGCTCAGTTTAACATCTGCGCTTCCTGGAGATGCATACAACTCTGTGGCAGATACAAGCTTTATGGAATCTCCAACCCATAGTCCTCCCTCTCCAAGACAAAGCCCAGACAAAGCTAGGGTGAGTAACAGAGTGGAAATAGTGGGAATATGCTGAGAAACAGACAAATAGAATATAGGGTTATCATAGGTGCACCAGTTTCACACCATCCCTTCCTTCCCCAGTTTGACCACAGCAGTCATCTCCCTCCGGGTGGTGCCAGCTCTGATGTGGGTACCACCCGAAGTCATGGTGCAGTACTCCATTTCTTCAGCCGTCTACGGCGTCATGCAAGCTTGGAAGGAGCAAGCCCCTACCTAAAAATCAAGAAATGGAAACTGGGCAGTGTGCAGAGAGCAAGCAGCTTAGACACCAGAGGTGAGGGGGAGGATTGACCTGGATGCACAAGATGAAACAGAAGGAGTCTGTTACCCCAGCTATAAAAGGAGGGTAAACTGAATATATAAAGTGATGAGAGGCATGTCATTTAGTTAACTGGGAAGAGGGAAAAGCAATATATTAGTAAGTAAGGACTGCATTTCAATGAGTTCACATTAATCAGGGGGGTTCATTTATGGGTGAAACTGGTGGGCTGTTTATTACCTACAGGTTTCCTATATGTCACAGGATTTCAGTGGCAAGAATTCTATGTCATTTCTGGTCTCTGCCACCCTAGTCAATGAAGTTCTACTCATCCTGCTGCATTATAAATAATTTAAAATCAGTTAAGAGATTAGATAGGGAGAGCAAAATCCCAAAATCCCATGGAGTGGAACTGGCAATTTAAGTTTACTAATATTTCTGGAGCCAAGAGATAAAATTCAGCCTGTCACCATCTAGCAAAGCTGAAATATTTATATAAAGAAAAAAAAAAAAATCTATCAAATTACTAACATTGTTCTGTATAATTCGGAATATTTGAACAGGAAGTCAGCTGCATGTAGAGAAAATATGTCACAATTACGATTTCAAATATTTTCTGCTCTTAAAAGCTCTATAACATTTTGTAAGTTAGTTTAAACATTCTGTTCAGGTTTTTTTTTTTTTAAAATAGGATCATACAGTAATTATTTTGGGCTAATTGGCATTAGACAGGTATGCTCTAAAACATCCATCTACCCATTGTATTCATAGGAAGGGACAGGAGGGCTAGATAAACAAGCTGGATATCCAAGGATTGTGCATTAAAAAAAAAAATAGTAACAATAGACTTTTACCTTAAACTGTAAAATGATCAGACTAATGTAGTTTATGCAGAAATCTGTCCATAGTTCCTGACATATGGTGTGCTCTCTTTTCACAGGTTCACCAAAACGGCATCAGTTCCAGCGCCAGCGAGCAGCCAGTGAAAGTGCTGAGCGTGATGACATTATACAGTACATAGCACATACCCAAGACTCCGCTTTTGCTTCAAATCAAGGCTCTTACATACCACAACATGGAACACCATCACACTCTCTCGGCAGGTATTCTTCTATTGCCCAGTCCACATCTTTCCAGACACACCTCCCAACAAATGTTTTATAATCCCCTTTTTCACACTGCCTATTGCTAATCAAAGGAGGGGATCATTTAATTTACAATGTTCTTATTTGGTTTACAGGTTAGATCATGGGGAAGATGGATCATTGGCGGATGTAGGAAGCACAGAACAAGGCCAGCTCCCTCCCCAGTGTGACATTTGGAGCCTACGTGCATCATTAGAGCTTTGTGCCTCAGATCAAAGTAGTAGCAACAATGACAGGGACTCTGTTCGTAGTGATGCAGAAAGTGTGAGCTCCTTAAGTGGACTTCCCAGCCTACCCTCCCAGGATCTGCCAGATAGTAGGCCGGGGAAGGGAACAGAGCCAGAGACTGGATCCCGAAAGCTCCTTCAGATGGACAGTGGCTATGCTTCTATTGAAGCCCCTTGCCGGCCACCAGAAGAATCAGGCAGCCCTCATAGGGACAAGACTGCTTCAGAAAAGCGCCTTTTTTTCACTCATGGTGGACGTAAAGGGACAGTATTTGAAAGTCTGGAGGGGCGTTTACACGAACAAGGTGCTGCAGGTGGGGAGGAAGAAACATGGTTTCCCCATCACACTCAAGCAATCAGTCCACAAGATGCTATTACTAGACGAGACTTTAGCATTGATGAAAAGACAGATGCACTATTTAATGAGTTCCTTAGGCATGATCCACAGTATGATGATTCTCCTGTGCGCATAAAGCATCGATCACGAGCGCACTTGCGTAAACAATGGCAGAGGACAAAACAGTACAGTGATCCAGGCATCCGTTTTCCCCCTGCTTTAGACAGGCATCGTGCTTCCCCATTACGCAGAGGAGACAGCACTAGCTACCTTCCAGACACACGCTATCACAGTACGTTACCACGTATTGCAAGCACTACAGATGAGGAAGGAGCAGAGAGCTGTCCACTTAGCCCAGCTTCAATAACACCTGAAGACAAAATTCAGGCCATTGAAGAAGAACCATCTGAACATGGGCCTGCTCCTGAGGAGCCCAGACCTCCAACAGAGACCCCAGATCAGGACTATGGTTATGGCCCTCAAACAACAGAGCTGCTGGATAAAATTGGAGCAGGGCTGGAAGAAAGATTGTATCCAATTGTGCAGAGGACAGCACGCAGCCCTGAGAGGCTCTGCACAGTGGCACACATCTCACCTGATCACAGTCCTGTGTAGCAGCAACATCAAGTCTCCAGCAGTTATCTAGGACAGTTAGGTGGGAATTAAAGACTGAGCAGGTGTGCAACCCACTGTTCCTAGATAGCACAGTGCCAAATAATACCCACTGTGGCACACTGTTTTACCCACTGCCACTTTATGTGCCATACGAACACATGCATGACTGTAAATACATGCAACACATATACACCGCACACCAACATACAGCATGGACATGCATTATTCACAATACCTGTACAATTATCTTCCAAGCAATATAAAGTTTCTTCCTGAAGGCCCTTGGCAACTTTGCGTCAGGGAAAGGGGGGGGGAGGGGGACAAAGTGTGGATCCACTGGCTTTCAATGTGGTTGCTGCAGATCTACGGCTCCCCATCCAAAACAGGACTCACAGGCACAAGGGATGTTCGGGGTTGGTTGGTGCAGGGTCTATTACCAGTGTGTGATGTTTATCTATTTATTTAAATTATTTATTTAAGAAAGATGCTTTGTTCCTGGGAGATAGAGCCTTTGTGCTCTTGTAATTTAATGTAGCACATGACGGGCAGGAGTAATTGTGCTCTCCCCACTACTGCTCTGCATTTTCCCTTATTAAAAGAAGACCGCATATTGTAATTGTCAGAGTCTGAATGTACACTGTGTGTATGCAAGAGGGGGGAGCAAGCATACTTATGAGAAAAAATGCAAATGTTTCTGAATCATTTTTCAACTTCATTTTTACATTTACAACAGACCACATATATACATGATATTTAACAGCTGCCAAAAAGCACTGCCCTGTCAGCGTATGGAGATTAAGCCAATGCTCAGAAACCAATCTAGTGGAAACCAAAAAAACGTTTAATCACTAAGGAGAAAACAAACAACCTGTGATCGTCAACACACGGCTTCTTTTCTCCCGATGCACACACAACAGCTGGGTTTGGTTGGAGGAGTTCGGTTCTCCTTTTCCCTTCCCGCTTTGCATTTCATTGTGTATGAGGGCTCAGATAGGGCTGATGATGGGACCTCCACCTCTTAAGTATATTACATGTAGTATACAGCCAGACAATGAAGTGGAGCCAGAATTAAGTTCAAGTCATAAAGTGCAGCAGATGCTGGACACTGCGCAAGTCCTAGAGGTCCAGAGGAGAATGGGGCAAAACAATTAAAGGGCAGTTCCCTTTACTGCAGCAGTTCGGCTGTAGCGTCTGTTGGGCCGAATCTCGCAGAACTGAGCCTGGGAGGAGCCTGCAGGTCTGGGTCACTAGGAAAGAAAAAAAAACAAAGACTACTTTAGTGTTATTGTTTACAAGACAAGTGTACAACATATTTTTATGAAGCCACAATAAAAATAGAGAATTAAATCATTCAAAGCTGTTTTTCTTAAACCTTGTGTATAATGCTGGCCATACACGTATAGATTTTTGGACGAGAATATTCGTAGAACATTCGTACGATAATTCTTTGAACATTCGTTGAATAGACGAATATCGTTCGAAAATTGTCTTTTGCTTTTAACATTTAATTTTAAAATGAATGTAATTTCTGATTGATAACCACATACACTGCCCGGAAATTCGTTGATCGAGAAAAGTTTTCCCTTCTGCCCCTACGAATTTTCCCGTCGTTGCAGTCGAAAAGGGACATTGGTTTAACCCCACGAACGATTAGAAAACCAAACGAATTTTCTTGAAACGAAAATTTCCGGATGAAAATCTAAACGTGTATGGCCAGCCTAAGTGACATTAGGGACCACGGTCCCCCTCTGGTCCCCAACCTCATTACCCTTCCCAACAGTGAGTACTACATAGTGGTGCTTCTCCCAAGTCCAAGAATTAAGCCATATAAGGTCACATCATATGACCGTACAAGGAAAAGCCAGCCCTGCAGTCTAGATACAAAAGAAAGGCATCTAGAACACTATACCTTCTGCAAGGGTTTTGAAGGCAATCAATTAATGCAGAAGAATATGGGAGCTACATTTTACATAGGTCTCTGATGTTTAAAATCTAGAGACATCTGACACCTTCCCTTGAATTTCTAAAATGACAAAAAAAAAAAAAAAAGGAGTATAAATATTGCAATTCAAAACCTGTAGCATGTCTAATAGATTTCTTAAATTAATGGGTTTAATTAAAAAAAAAAAAAAAAAAAAAAAACACATGGCTTGCAAAGTCACAAAAAAAAACCATTACTGAATACGGAGATTTGGTCAACAGATTTAGTCTGATGAAACGTGCAGTTAAACCCCAAAGCCAGAAAGAATTATAAGGAAATTATTCTGGACGGCGGCACTTCCAAAAATCCCCAGGTAATGACGAAGTGCAAACATTTGCGTGAAACCCATCTACCTCTTTGTCCCCTGCTCCATCTGTCAACCACTTGTCATATGAAGCTCCCATAAAAGGATTTTTGGGAGTGCATCCGCCCCGAATCATTTCCTTATGATACACAGCATGTGAGCTGGGCTAGCACCTGACTAGTGTGTGGGGATTACCTAGTGCAGGGGTCTTCAAACTACGGCCCTCCAGTTGTTCAGGAACTACAATTCCCATCATGCCTAGTCATGTCTGTGAATGTCAGAGTTTTACAATGCCTCATGGGATGTGTAGTTCAGCAACAGCTGGAGGGCCGTATTTGGAGGATCCTTGTCCTAGAGACTCACTCCCCTGTACGGCTTTTTTGTTCCAAAAATAAATATATTGCAGCTTGCCAATACTTAGATGTGGTGGCTGCAATAATTTGGTTTAAATCTTTTTCTTTTTTAACGGATGATTCAGCCAGCAAGTCTGTTATTTTTCAACTTCCTATAGCAAACCTAGCTGTCCAGCATAATTGGAATTCATACACAGATCAGCTTTTAGTCATTTATATAAAATCTTTACTAAAAAAATAAAGATAATGTGATAAATGGGTTTAAAAAATTAAACAAATGCAGCCACCACATTTAAGAACTGATGAGCTGTAATACATTCCATTTTTGTTTTTTGTCTTTAGTACTGCTTTAGAAAGTCATCAACAATAGTACAAAAGCTAGCAGTTTGTGCTGCTGCATTATTGCATCCTCTGACTGTAACATGTACTATCAGCAGTTAAACCCACAATGCTCCTGGTTACTAGCACTCAAGGTCTTAGCAAATAAGACTTTTTATAGTTAGACAGTAAAGCCCCGTACACACGCACCGATTGTCGGCCGAACGATCGGCCGTCTTTTGTCCAGTGCGGTCGTGTTGGTTGAAAAGCGCTCAAGACTGCACACGAATTTTGTCGGCCAACAACAACCACCAACTTCAGAAGTGAGGTCATGTGATGGTTAACTTTCCGTGTGTTTTTTCTTCTCTGAGCATGCCCAGTCTTGCTCATCTGGCTTTTGTCGGCCGAAATCGGTACTGACTGACGAACAATCGGCCGTTCTGGTGACGGCCAACAAAAATTTTATAGCATGCAGACCAGATTTTGTTCGGCCGAAAAGTCGCAGTCGGTTGTTGGAAGCATCATACTAACAAGCCGACAATCGGCCGTTGGCCCGAATATTTACGGCCGACAATCGGTACGTGTGTACGGGGCTTTAGACATACTTTACATTACTCAGATTAGGCTTTGGTTCAGTTAGGGAACATAAATGGACTGCCAAGAAAGCGGAACATAATATATGCACCTAGCCAATAGGCATCTCTATGGAAAAGTGTTTGTTAAACTCCCTGTATCCTTAGCAACAGTAAGACAAGCACTAAGAAACTGTTGTGGTGGGCATAGTGCAAAGTAGTCTGCTACCCAACTGACCTGTTGAGGCAATATTACTGCATTAGCTGGATAGTATGGGAAAAATGCATACTAAGGCTCCTTGCACATGCAACGCACCTAGGAGGGACAGTGCAGCATCCCACCCTCTGCAAGCAGCCAATCAAAATCTGCGGTCGGAGAGGGCTGAACGCTGTACAGAGTTTTACCAGTGTTTAGGGCCCTGTCCATCCAGGGAAAAGATTCTGGAACACCGGACTTCTGCGCTTCTGAACAGGGCCCTGAACAGTAGTACCATTCGCTACAGCATTTAGCACTGCCATAGACTCGGACAAGCTGTCCCTGTTGGAGCTAGACGCTGCACTGTCCCTCTCGGGCAAATGCTGTGATGGACTTAATACAGCTAAACAGCCCTGTTCAAGGGGCCTAAAATGTTGTTAACCCATACGGATAGTTGTGGAGAGGAAAGTTATTTAAGCGTTTAAGTCTTTTAGGGACTTCAGTGATGTAATCTCTGTACTTGAGTTCCTAGGTGTACACTTCTGCTGTGCCAATTACACTGGGCACCCACTCTCCCTGCTATGTTTTCCATTTACTTTGTTATGGAGATAGCCATTTTGGAGTGACCCAAAATAAATTTACGTGTGCCGCTCAAGGCTCCACCAGGTCCTCTTATGTAGCAATCACTGGAGTACAGACGAGGACAGAGCTTGTCCCAGCTCTAGACATCTAATGAAAAGGTGTACAATAGCCAATGAGTTTCACTCCACCCACAGAGCTTGGTCATTTTCCCATGACCAAGCTCTGTGGTTAGAATGAAACGTATTGGGGGCGTGGCCTGGTTGGACCCTGGGCTGAGGCTATCCTACACCTTCTTACGGGGTTTTGCAGAGATGTGCAACTTTTCCCTTTTCCATTAGATACTCATTTTGGAGGCAAGGGAGTGAAACTCAAAAGAGCAGGAACAAACCTGCGCAGACTCCACCTCTAACTTAAAGTCTAAGTTCACTATTTCTAGAAAATATCCTATGCAGTTAAGGGGTCCCAATAAATATTAAAATGCACAGCTTTGTAAAATGGGTCATTGATTTTATTGTCATACCTGTAGGCCATTTGGCAGTCCTGTAAACCTGGTTGAAAAACACCCAATTTTCAATCCTCATGTCCTGCCTTGTTGCCAAGAATTGAAAGCGGTTAGCCTTCGCTCCTGTATTGATGGGAGTGACCGTCCAACAGCTTCCAGCAAAGCAGGAAGCCATACCAGAGAAAGAAAAAGTTCTGGATGGCCGCACTCTAATGCTGTATGGACTTATCACGTCAATAAAGGTGTTTGCATTGAAGCATAGGAGACACTAACAGCGAACAGCTAATGCGTTTAACACCCTTCACTGGTGCTTAATCATAGCCAAGCCATACCTACAGACATGGACAGTAGAATTAACCACCATTTCAAAAAGCTGCACAGTTTTTTTTAATAACTACTGGGGCTCCTTGACTGCATAGACTATTTTCTTAAAAAAAAGGCAATTAGCCTTTAAAAGCTGAACACCGGGAATTTTGTTCCCCCCCCCCCATGCAGTGGGACTGTGCCTGCAATGCTTGGGTTAACTGCTCGTTTATGTCTAGGTGATTACAGAGCCGAGATCTACTCACCTAAACTTCCAATCCTTCCAGCACAAGGCTGGTCCCTGCGGTGCCTCCCCCTGTGGTCTTGGGGGTGGAATGTTCGACGTCATCACACCCATAAACCGACTCTAGACGTGAAGACATGAGGAACAGTCCACTAATGGATGGGGAGGGGGGTGCAGTTTTCCAAAGGATTGAAAGATTGGGTGAGTATAGGCTCTATGTTCACCCATAGACTAAACAAGCAGTTAACCCATGCAGTATGGGCACAGGCCCAGTGCATAGGAAAAAAAATAAAATAAATAATAATAATTGAGTTGGGCTTTAAATACCAAATTTAAAGGGTAAGTTCACCTTTACAGAGAATCTGTAAGGTGAACTTACATTGGACCCCCTCCCCAGCCCTCCGGTCCCGCATTCCCCCACTGTCAGGCAACGGACACAGCTTCAGGGGTCTAGGGATTTGAAATCATCCTGGCTTTCTCTCCTCTTAGCGCTGATAGGATGGGCTAGATGGATTCTGATTGGTCAGCGCCGTGAAGGTGCTGACCAATAAGAATGCCTCTTGTCTGTACAATCTGAGGGGGCAAGGATAGGAAATTAAGCCGCAGGGATTTCAAATCCCCGGCCTGTGAAGTGGTGTCCTGGTGCCTGATGGTGGGATATTACAGAAAATCTGTAAGGTGAACTTACACTGGACCCCCTCCTCCTGGTCCTGCAAAGGTGAACTTGCACTTTAAGAAACACTAATCAATCATTAGGTATGTTTCAAAAGACAACAAAATTGGATTTTTGACTTACCGTAACATCCATTTCTCTGATGTTCATTGACGGACACAGCTCATGATTCTTCTTAACCATTGGGTTATCCTGCCCCCTTCAGGAGTAGGACAACAGGCAGAAAAAAGTTAGACTACGCCTATGGACAGTCGCAGGGGGTATACACCCACATTCCGATATAGGCACTCAGTTTTGTTACAAGCAGTGTCAGAAGAAAGCCAACTCCACAGAGGGGTGGGTGCTGTGTCCGTCAATGAACATCAGAGAAATAGATTTTACGGTAAGTCAAAAATCCCGTTTTCACTTTCGTTCATTGATGGACACAGCTCCTGATTCTTCTTAACCATTGGGACGTTCCAAAGCAGTGTTAAAACATGGGTGGGAAAACAGCAAAAAAAAATTCAAGGCTAACCATAGCCAACCAGGTAATAACTGGTGCTCTATTAAAAAAAACAAAAAAAAAAAAAAAAAAACAACAATACACCCTCAAAGAGGACAGGTCCTCTAAACCAGTGGTCCTCAACCCTGGCCTACAGGGCCCACTGACAGGCCAGATTTGCAAGATAACTGAAATACATCCCAGGTGATATAATTTGCTGCTCAGTGATTGCAGTACTCTAGTCTGCAACTCCCCAAGGTAATACTTAAAATCTGGCCTTTTAGTGGGCCCTGAGGACCAGAGTTGAGGACCACTGCTCTAAACAGCAGCCTGCAAAAACCTGTGGCCAAAAGAAGCATCTGCAGATGCCAACACATCCACTTTGTAAAAGTGTGCACAGACGACCAGATGGCCACCTTGCAAACCTGCATCACTGAAGCCTGATGACAGAAGGCCCAGGAGGCACTAAGCGCCCTAGTAGAGTGTGCCTTAACAGGGAAAGGAGTAACCTGACCCCTAATTGATTAGGCCTGAATCACTGTCTGATCCATCTGGAAAAGGTCGCAGCAGAAACAGTCAACCCTTTGAGGTCCAACCGTGAGTACAAATAGAAAGTCTGACTACCTAAAATACTCTGTAGCTGCCAGGTACACCCTCATTGCCCGAACCACATCCAGGGAATGCAGAGCAATTTCCTTAGGATGTTTAGGCCTGGGATATAGGAAGGCAACACAATGTCTTCATTCAAATGGAAATCAGAGACAACGTTTGGAAGGAACAACGAACAGGGACGAAGAACCACCTTAGCTCTGTAAACCAACAGGTAAGGTGAACGACAAGGTGAACAGGTGCTGCTCAACCCCCCCCCCCCCCGTTGGATGAAAGCCAAGATCCGGAATCCCTTGCTACCTCGATCCTGCACAGGAGTCTTGGCAGAAGTTCAAGAGGTAGAAAGGCATAAATTAGATGATACTGACGCCAAGGAGCCACTAATGCATCTGCAGCGTCGGCCAGAGGATTCCGAGACCATGCCACAAACCTCTGTACCTTCCATGGAATGTGTACAGCAGAGAGGGCTGGAACGATCATTCTGCCCACCTTAGAATGCCGGCTACTTCCTGATCTGCGGGGACACTTCTTGTGCCCCCATGGTGATTGACAGAGGCCACGGTTGTGGCATTGCCTCGATTGAATTTGTACCGGACACCCCTGAAGATGAATTGTCCAATGATCCAGACAAAGTCTGATTGCTGTGCCGAGGACGCCTCCCCACCCGGACAGGCTGGTATCCGTGGTGACAACCGCCCAGTACAGGGAGAGAAGGATTTCCCTGTCGAAGTGCCGGAGAAAGAAGCCACCTAGATTCTTGTCTCATTTCACCAGAATCTCTTTTTGCAGAGATCTTGTGTGGAAATGTGCAAAAGGAACCATCTTGAAGGTAGACATCAGGCCCAGCACCCGCAATTCAAGCCCGGAAAAGGATGACCGTCTGCTGGACAACAGAAGCTGAATTGCCTCCTGCAATTTCTGGAGTTTTTCCAGAGGAAGCAATGCTCTGGCTGAGGCGGAATGCCAGAGTAATCTCCAAGGTGTTCAGAGCAGTCGGAGACTCTGCTCGCAGAAGATCGCCCAGGTACCCCAGTACTGCGATCCCCCGCAGACACAACAATGCTAGCACAGTGGCCAACACTTTGTGGAGAAAACCCAAAAAGTAAATGCCACAAACTGATAATGCTCCTCGCCCACGGCAAAGCGGCGAAAGCGCTAGTGACCGGCACATATTGGAATGTAAAAGGTAGGTGTCCTTGATGTAGATAGAAGCGAGAAAATCCCCCAGATGTAGGGACGCCACTACCGTGCTAATGGACTCCATTTGGAACTTCTGTACCCTTACAAAGCAGTTTAGCGCCTTGTGGTCCAGAATTGGACGTACCTTGCCTTCCTTCCAGTGAACTGTAAACCGATTTGAGTAAAACCCCTGAAAGCATCCTGAAGCCAGAACCGGGAAAATCACCCCATAAAATAATTAAAATAAACAAGTCTTGCACTGCCCCAAAGTGACCCTGTAAGCGATCTGCAAGTGCATGTTAGAAGGGAAGAACCTTTCTGAAGGAAAAGATCGAAACTCGATCTTTTAGCCAGACCGAATTACTTGAAAATCGACGCACTTGACCTGTACCAGAGGTCCACAGATCTGGAAATCAGCAAAGATGTCCCCCCCACCCCAGATACAGGTGAGGGCGTCCTTTCATGCAGAGGAGGCCCTGTTTGCAGGTCTGGAAGAGTACCTCGTGGCTTGCCAGACCAGGTCCTCCAGGGGAGGCCCTGAAGGACTTTTATCCCTTGAGGGAGGAAAAAACCCTCTTATGTGCCGAGAAAAATAGCCCATGTCTACGTAGCCTGCGGAAGAAGAGTACTCTTCCCTCCTGTGAGACCCTTCAAGATGTCATCCAAGGAAGCTGGCGATTCCCACACAAAGGGGAGATCAGATAAGGCCTTCTTAGAAGTCTGGCATCTCTGACAATGCTGGTCTGCGAACCAAAGGACCACTGCTGATCCAGACAGCCTAAAATCAAAAAGGTGCCGCATCCAAAGAGGCTTCACAGATAAACTGTAGCCCTTGGATCAACTGATCCGTCAGCTTCGCAAAAGGCAGGAGGAAGCAGTTTGCCCTCCAGGTCCCGGCGTAAAAGTTTAGCACACTCGTCAAGAGTTTCTGACACTAAGGCAATAGTAAATACAGGCCAAAGCCGAACTGGCCATAGTGAAACATATGGCGGGCCAGAGCCTCCACTCTCCTATCAACTGGATCTTAAAAAGCCAAAGGACTCCGCAACCGGAATTAAGGTAGCTTTATTTAACCTGGAAACCAGGCGAGTCCACTACAGGTGGGACCGTCCACTTTTTAAGCAGGGAATCCTTATAAGGATACCCGCATAGCAAAACACTTTAGGGACCACAAGAGTGCGCTTTGGACAACCCCCCTGTTATGTGACAATGTTGTCAAAGTTAACAGGAACACCCCCGCCACACTGGAGGACCCGTGGTGCCAAATGGGACTGGTGCCTCCGACGCAGCATCTCCTCTGTGTTTACAATTTCATGCTCTAACACAATCAGTGCATCTACCTGCTCCTTTTCATGCAGGGCTAGAGGAGCAGAGGAAACATCCTCACTGTCTAAGCACCCAGGGTGCATGGACGAGGACCCAGTAGGGTGACTTGCGTCCATGGTGGCCGAAACAGATTCAGGACAGTAGATGCTATATACTAAGGTCACCCGGAAAAAGCATAGCCAGGGGAGGGCCGCCGACTACAATCCTGCAAGGGGGCCGCTGACCCAGGGTCCACAAATATACCACCAACTGGACCCCGCAAAAACAAGGGGATCGCCCTACGAGTCCCTTCAAAGAGGCCTGCACAATAGAAAATCGCCCCTTTTAAAAAGAAGGCTGCCCTCTGACGCGGACATGAAGGCAGGGTATCCGGATGTCACGCAGCGCTAAAAGGGGTAGGTGCCCTCCACAATAATGGCGGCATGGTCGCCATCAAAAATGAAACTTTCCCCACAGAGCCACCCCTTCAAAGGGAGGTGCCAAGCTGGCTGCATGGCCCAGTAGGCCGTAAGCCGTGGCCTCAATTTGAGTGGAGGCCCAGCTGCAAGTGCACTCATCCCAGACAGGCTCACTGAGGCTTGATAGTAGATTCTCACAGGAACAAAAACAAAAGATAAGAAAAAATCCATTTAAAAAAAAAAAAGGAAAAAAATTACCAGGACCAGAGGTCCCAGCAAGGAACTAGGTCCTTACTCCTGACTAGGCAGAAAAAAAAAAAAAACTGAGTGCCTATAGCAGAGTGTGGGTGTATACCCCCTGGGACTGCCCATAGGTGTAGTCAAGCCTTTTCCTGCCTAGTGTTCTACTTCTGTAGGGGGGCAGTATAACCCAATGGTTAACAAGAATCAGGAGCTGTGTCCGTCAATGAACGAAAGATAAAAAAAAAATTTCCTGCTCAAGTGGGAGGCAATTAGGCAAGTATTTTTTGCAAGTCTCAACCAGCTGTAATATATTTGTCAAGATAGTTATTAAAACAGTGATTTTATAGGTTTACATAAATATAGAAAAAAATTAGAAGCAAAGGGGGAAACCAAACTCTAGGACTGGACCCGCAATGTACCATTTTATATGGCAAAACACTAACTGAGCTAAGAGAGAAGAGAAAAAAAAAAAAAAATCACATGAAATGGAAGTGAATATGCAGAGAGTCAGAGAAACTGCGGATGCAGGAGAATCAACGTCAGACAAGACCTGCTGTCATTGGCAAAATCTATGACTCATTCCCTGCAGGATGTGAATGAAGACACCTCTTTATTCAGAGCTCATTATCTCTGCTGATGCCTCTCGATCCCCCTGCCGCCCACATGCCGTCTCTGTGTTGGGGCACACGATCAGACCCTCCCCCACACCATGAATCTCTTTACTGGAGCAGCAAAGGAGGTGCTATTACCCACTACATTTTAACCCATAGCTTATCAGAAAGGACTGCATCAGCTGGCAAACTGGAATATGAGCAAACAATGGCAGAAACCTAGCATATCATTTGCACTTTGACAATTTTAGAATGCATCATACATAATTAATCATTTCTCTAATACAGAATTTTAGTACAATATTCAAAACCATGATTAACTGTGTTGTAGCCGTGACCTCGAATCTCAACATGCCCGAAATTGCCATTTAACTGACTTGCTGAAATTTTGGGTCCGATAGGAAAAAAAAAATAAAATAAAAATTCTCGGCTAAATTTTCTATTCCTCCCCACCCCCAAAAATAAGCAACATATTTGGGGATCTTATTTTGTATCAGATTTACTGATTGTTCATATCTTATGTGGACCAGCCCATAAAGAAATGATTAATACTTCACTTTGAGTCTCAGTTCACACTGATGAGGTGAGGAATTTGCAGCGATTCCTGTGCGTTTCCTGCACCACGTCACAATGTCACTCTGTTCGACAACCCCAAAAATGATTTGCAAAATGTAGTGTGATTGGCTGAATCGCTGAACACCCATACGATCTAATTCCAGTGTGGCAACAAAAATTTTCTCATGTGGGTGCGGTGCGATTTGAGTCATACAAAATGAATGGGCTCAAATTGCACTGCAAAAAAAAAAATAAATAAATAAAATCGCATTTCATTTGAACAGGAATTTGGTGCAATTCCTAGCCAAATTGCATGCAGTTCCCTGCACCGCATCAGTGTGAACTTAGGCTAAGTGTAAAAACCATCTATCAGGATATCAGGACTACTTTCCCTTCTTGGAAAAATCATCTGGCAGTTAGAGCTTCATATGGGGAATTAAATACACCACGTTTTTATCCTTACCACTAGGAACCAACAGTACCTTCTCTCTCAATATAGACAGATATACACCGATCAGCCATTACATTAGAACAACCCACCATAACCCATTGAGTCCTAGACTCCACTAGATCTCTGAAGGTATGCTGTGGTATCTGGCAGCAGTTGCGAGGTGGGGCCTCCATGGATCGGACCGTTTTTTCCAGCGCATCCCACAGATACTTGATTGGAATCAGATCTAGAGAACATGGAGGCCAAGTCAACACCTCAAACTTTTGTTGTGTTCCTCAAACCTTTCTAGAATTCATCAGACCAGACCACCTTCTTCCATTGCTCGATGGTCCAGTTCTGATGCTCATTGTAGGCGCTTTAGACTGTGGACAACGGTCATCATGGGCACCCTGACCGGTCTGTGGCTACACAGTCCCATACACCACAAACTGCAATGCACGGTGTATTTTGACAACTTTCTATCGAGAAAAAGCATTATCTGAGCTACAGTAGCTCCTCTATTGCATCAGACTACATGAGCCAACCTTTGCTCTCCATGTGCATCAATGAGCCTTACCCGGCCATGACCCCATTCCTGATTTTCCTTTCTTGGAACAATTTTCGAAGATCCTGACCACTGCAGATAGGAAACATTGGACAAGTGCTGCAGTTTTGGAAGTGCTTAGACCCAGTTATCTACAAATTATACTTTGTCCCTTGTCACAAAGTCACTCAAATCCTTACGCTTGCACATTTGTTCTGCTTTCAACATATCAATTTCAGGGGCAAAGTCTTCATTTTCAGCCTAATATATCCCACCGACTTTCATGTAACATTGTAACAAGATGATAAATGTTATTCAGTTTACCTGTCAGTGGTAATAAGGTCATGGCTGATCGGTGTATACAGACATATATTATATGATATCGTTTTGGATCTTTTTTTGTTACAGATTCATATTATTTGCTGTGATTGCCTTCAGATCAACCTGGGGTAAGGATCTATTTGATGGCACAGACCATTTGCGCGCATATTCCTGAAGGTCATTTTAAACTACCTTGTTGAGAAGACTTTCACGTCACTGTTGCTTGCAGGCCGACAGCTTGCGTACTTTGCCCCCTGATGTGCTGGCCTTGCGCTGGGATGCAGAACTAACTCTTCTCTCTGTCTTGAGTTGATTCTCTGTGCCATTCATACACAGTTGTTTGGTAGTAGCACTGCCCTGTGTCTGTGCAAACATGTCCTCTTCAGGCACCTGCCCTGGGAAGGAGAAGAAAATACTTGTTAAGAGAGGGAACATGATCCGTTCATTGCTATATGGGATGGGATCTATTATCCTGAATGGCTCCACAAAAGAGCAAGCACTAATCTTGAATAAACATATAAAAAAAATCCACCCTATTTTTGCGACTGCACCTTTGGTTTCATATCTCAACAAACTGAGATATGGCTTTTCAATAAACAATGGAAAGGAAATGGCTCTTTGGTCACTTCTGCTTAAAAATATTTTTTCTTGTCAAACAACCCAAACCCTTTACTGTCAAAGTCCATGCTGCATGAACAACTGGGTATTTTTTTCCTTTTCATGCACATTTATCTAAATTAAATTTTCAATCTTGACTGTTAGAAATTTTCCAAAAGCGAGTCTTTTCTAGAGATTACATTTTTCCTGCATTTACGTTCTCTTATTCCTTAAAGAAATACATTAGCACTGCTTTGGAGGAAAGGAGAGAAGATGGGGAGTACTGTAATGTTAGACCAAAAGCTACTGGACTGTCCCTGCAGTGTCAGGAAATACAGTGCCGTGAAGAGAACCGGGCATCACTGGAGAGATCATTACAGGAGCCATAAGCCTGCAGGACATACCTCATTACAGGTAAGTTACAGAATTGGACTGCTGCTGTATAAAAATACATTTTAACTAAATTTCAGCTTTACAGTGCCAGTCAAAGCTTCTCTTTAAATTTTAAGCAGAGCAAGAGAAACCCTATTGGGTTTTACCGCCATCAAGAACTCCATTGGAGAGATTCCCATCATGATCCCATGACAATCAATGCAGGGAAAAAGTGACCGTAACAAAAATAAAAATGTTTTTTCTGAATAGCACTGGGGAAGCTAGAATCCCTGTCCGCTCTATCCAAAATGTTTTACAGTTAGGTTGAAAAAAAAGACAAGTCCATCCAGCTCAACCAATAACAAAAAAAAAAAACAAGCTGAACTTACATAATAAATATGACACTACATAAATCCGAATAATAGTGCGAAAAACTACAGACCCTAAATGGTGTAGAAGTCCTGAATGATCTTGTCCCTCTTGAGAGTAAATTTGAATTACTATTCATACTATTTGTATAAAAATACTGGCTTCCAGAAGAACCCCGACAACAATATTCGTTAGTGCTGGTTCAAGGGTTAAGTGGAAGCCCGCTTTACCTGGAACTGTGAAATCTTGTGTGTAGATGATTTCATCCTCCAAGTCACAGAGGTCCTCATCTTCACTATACCCGTGCAGATCCTCCAGGTAAGGCACAACTGTCAGACTCCTCCAACGGTCCTTGGTTTCTGAACTAGGGGGAATGGGTACAGGAGGATCCATCTGTGGATGCTTCTTCCGGAACCAGCTGCAACATTAATAATGTGAGATCATAAAATATGTTAATATGAATACACAGTGAAAATGGATGAGGCGTACACCCCACACCATACATGAGTAGGCACTAGTTACTATTATTAATAAATTAATGATGCTCAGGATGCCGCACTATCTACAAGTGCCACGACTCTACTCGTATTTTCATTCAAGATTTAGTACTTTTGCATTCATTTTTCTTTTAATTCACCCATCTTTTGCGGTCCGCCCACATCTCATCTTTATTACCTTCTAATTTTTCTTATAAGCACAGATTGCTCACATCCACGCCATGTACTATTTCTAGTGTCTGCCTAAACCATCATATACTTTGCCCTTTGCTTGCTGAATGCTGACCTAGTTGGCAATCTTATGCCTAGTGGACAATACACAAAATCATACAGAAATGAGGTTGACAAAGCAGAAGCTGTGAAATATTGGAATGCCCTGCTCCTGAGAGCTGATCTAGAAACTCCCATTCCTTGTTCCTGGTTCTTTTCCCTCTGACGGCGTGCAGCACGCAGAGAGGTGACCCAGTTGCCGTGGCAACCAGCTGAGGATGGAGGGGGGGTTGCTGCTGTTACTCTGCACATCTTTCCACGCTCAGTAGATGAGTCACACAGTATCTTCTAAGCACCCTGTCACTAAGGGGGAGAAAGCGATAGAGGGAGGGTGAAGGTTTCAGCAGATAGAAGTATAAAGGAGAGATACAGAAAAAAGGCAAAGAGATGGAGAGAACCAAATCAAGTAGAAGAAAAGGCAATATGTGCTTATTCCATTGAAAAACTGAGGAGGAGAGGGTAGTTATAAGTAAAAGACTTAATTAGGCCATTGTCACATGGGACTTAAAAGAAGTTAAATAAAGATAAAAAGGGTGTTGGGTATTAAAAAATAAAAATCACACACACATCTGTCAACCTAATCTGCACATGACCACCTTATGTATAGTGCAGCATGTTCTGCAGATCAATATTTGTTCAGATAATAAGTATGAACATCTGAAAATCCAACTGTCCAATAGTGGACTATACACATGGCAGCCTGTGTGTAGGCTTAAACGTATGTGTGCAAACAAATTGCTTTCATTGTCCTCCCAAAGGTACCAAGGGTGACCAAGGGAGTGAAAGGTCAGATGCCAATATCTTGCAATGCTGATAAGTCTTGGTACGAGCAAATTGAAAAGTTCGGTATCTTTCTAAACTTATTTTAACAAATAGTTTACAGCAGAATGTTTATTTCATAGGGCTCAAAGTGTTAAGCCAAAAAATGCTCAAAGGGTTTATTTTACTTTGAAAGAAAAGTTCAGGTTTTAAATTTAAAAAAAAGGGGGGGGGGATGCAGCATCCGCCTGTGCACTGAGAACTGATTGTTCAAACACCGCTGATTGCGCAAGTTCTCCCCTCCACTCTGAGCAGAGCTGTGTCGGTAAGTCACCAGTTCTCTCTTCTGCCCCGCCAGTGCATACTGGAGCACCGGGCTGTGCAGGAGGCAGGAGCAGCTGGGTCAGTCTCCCAGCCGCTTGCACGCTTCTGGGTGGGTCCCAAATGTAAATTCGGGATCGATTCAGCACCTATATCGGCTGAGCGCCATCAGCCGACAGAACAAACTTTACTCCTGTGATCCATAGGAGAAGTAGGGCAAAAAAAGTTCAGCCATACTTCTCTTTTTGAATCCTTTACATAACCTACCACCACCCGAACCCCAAGAATTAACAGGAATCCTAAAATTAACCACAAAAATTTAAAGAGAATCTTTCACGAATTAAAAACAAAAAAAAAACCCTGCAAATAAAGACTATCAATACTCACCTGTTTCAACAAGGTTTCTCTAATTTTCACTCAGAATGACATAAAAAAAGGTTAATAAAAAAAAAAAAAAAAAAAAAAAAAGGCAAAAAGGAACAGAAAAATGAATAATGTAAAGACCATGGCATTGTGAAAGAACGTAAGCAAAACAGCAATCAGGAAGGCCTAAAGAAACCAAATGAAAAATAGAAATAAACATGCATGGAGCATGAACTCAGCAATGCATTACTATCACTGTGCACAGTAGTTAGTAAGAGAAGCTAAAGAGTTATACAAGCCAGGTATTCCTTCTTAACCATTATATGTTCAGTAGCCACACACATCCATCATGACTATCATCCACTGACTGAGACCAAACATTTCTTTAACGACGAGGAGCTATAGTTCTAGTGGCAGCAAGAAATTTAACTCACTTGTGACGACGAATCTGCTGTATTGAAAACCTCTTGGTTGGGTCATATTCCAACATTCCTAGGGGAAAAGAAAGGAGTATGAATAATTAAGCTATCAAAAGCAAAGTTCAGGTATTGAACACCTGAAACACCCGTTATGGTAAATGCTCTAGAAAATGAAGGACAGTAAACTTTATTATATTTAGAAAATTTAGTTGGGCCTGAGAACTTACAATACAGATCAGTAAGTAAATCTTACAAAAAGGAGCAACCAATACACGCTGTTCAGCAAGCTGCACAAGTCAGTTGGCAATCATGATCAGCACAGGCAGCCCTCGTGTGGCACGCGTTTGTCAATATTTTCTAGTGATTCGGTTTATAGTAAATCTTCTTTCGCAACCCACATGCTGTTTAGTCTTGTAAATTACATCACACGTCTGGCCACCATCATATTACTACTACACTGCTAGATGCATAAATGAAGAGAGGCCTCACCCACAAACTTGTATGTCTTGTAAACAAAATTACTACAAAATTATGCAGCACTAAAATTCGATTTTTAAATTAGTTTAAACAGAGGGTCCTATATCCACTCTCAATAACCTACTCTGCAGTAAATACAGAACAGAAACAAAAAAACTGCTAGATTACTACTTTTCGAACAACCTACTACTACATTTTAAACATCTAAGGACCATTCCATAACTCTGATGGGTTGCAGACATGTTGAGGATTTTTGGGTGCATTACCACTAAAGTTTTTGGAAGAGGTTTTGTGGGAAATGGCATCATAGATGGAGAAAAAAAACTGTTCTCTTTTCAACACAGTGCACCCACGACACACCTAGAATATGCAGCTATGAACACAGCCTACAGCGGGGGTTGACATCATTACTCACTGAGCAAGGCAACAAAGCACAACTGAAGGCTAACTAAAAAGGTAACTATTGTGAAGCCAATATTCATATTAAGGTACATTGTGTCTTTACTAGTAACTGTCCTGCCACTACGGTCATTCATCCTAATCTTTGCACTTCCCCCAACTGTGCTAACTCCATAATGTGCAGATCTGTATTGGGAACACCATTAAGGACACACAGTAGTTCCAATAGAGCACTGCACTGAGCCGTGCTAAAAGCAATGCAGTAAAGAACAGAGTTAAAGAGTGAACAGAAAATAAATGTCTCCTATGTAACTAAAACCTGCGGACTATGTTACTAAAGGGTTAGTATTCAGGATAAAGTTTTAAAAATTGTTTGAAACAGACCACTGTCCACAGACCCTTACCACACAATACATGCAAGTTACTTTCTGTTTTCCAAATTTTCACACTGAAAAGGCTTAAAACCTTTTGGTTTAAATCCGCTCAAAACTATTTTATGTGTATCCAAACCAATGATGTGAAAAAAGTCTTTACAGTTTGTTTTCTTTAGAAAGAAGCCACAGCTTAAAGGAGTTGTAAAGTCAGGAAGGTTTTTTTTATTTAAATGCATTCTTTGCATTAGGATAAAGCCTTCCGTGTGAAGCAGCCCCCCCCCCCAATACTTACCTGTGCCCCCTCTCTGTCCAAGAGTCCCTCAGCTGTCCCAATTGAGAAACAGCCGCGATGACATAATGACATATGTCCTAAAAGGCTACAATAATTGCCTAATTATGTAGAAAGAGCAAACATTTAGGAGAATCAGAAAACTCGATCCAAGGAAACCACAAGTCCCTAAACTTAGTAAAGTTTTCCTTGGCTGTGGCCAGTAGCAGTAGAGCAATGAATAAGCACTTTGTGTGAAACGCGTCTGCTGAACATACTGGGAGTATGGAATATCAATAAATCAAAGACTTCTTTACTACTCTGGATGTGCCGCATCTCTTCTTCTGCTATATAGACGTTCCGGGTTGCGGACCTCAGCAGGCACCCAGGGTTGTTACCACAAGTAGTGTTGTTATACTCCACAACTGCAGATAACTTTGGAGCGGTGTACACCTCTTGTCTTTCTGCCTTGGTAAAGTTTTCCTTGGCTGTGGCCAGTAGCTCCTCCATACGCATTATGTTGTTCAGTTCAGTGACCCAATTCGGGACAGTAGGAGACATGGGGAATTTCCAATGTCTAGGAATCACAGCACATCCCAACATAATCCGAACATGTGTTTGGAGCCAGGGAACATAGAAAGCAGGGCTACATCTGGTGTCGCTGCCCAAGACTTTCCGATAATAAGGTGGCTCAGTCAAAAGATAGTCATCCAGAATAGTTTAATTTAAGAATGGGACCACCATACATGGAGATGTGTACCACCTAGATCACCACATCTCCAACATTGATCAGGTATAGACATTATAATCTTGTGTAGCACAGCCAGACAATGATACCAGTGGGTCAGGATTTTGTAGCTCCTTAGCATTAATTTGAAAGTGAGAAGAATGGCTTTGTTCCAATCCTCTGGGGAGGGAATACATCCCAGTTCTTGCTTCCAGTCTTGGATAGAAAATGGGGGATTGGGATAAGCATGTGACAAGAAGATGCCGTAGATACAGCATGAAGACTGAAAGATTGTATTAACATGCCTTATTATATTTCATATATATATTTCAGTTTATGCCCATTCTATGATGAAATGTGGGCCCTTGCATTTACATAGTAACGAGCCAGACTGACACTCATTCATCCACCCTGGACACCAGACAGTTGGATATTTTGCATTTAGACGACATGTTAAACACCTTTTCATTCATTCATTTGGACACTTGACAGGGTTAAGTCTGCGCATTGAAATTACTGACACCACCTAAACACATTTGACAATTGCTTGCATCAACACATGACAACTGAATACAGACGGGGCGACTCTGCCACAAAACACAGATTCAGATACACAGATTCAGAAACAAGATACCTCATATTGACACAGATGCATAGAGAAAACAAAAGCCTTTCATGTACTGTTTGTGTGAGACATGTTCTATTGTCAAATTGACCGGTAAATTGTAAACCAGTTTGGAGCAGTCTTTCCCGCTCAAAACGTGCCTTAAATATGAGTGAAACTTGCAATAAAATCAGTTGTGTCTGCACTAAGTTTGAGTGCTATGTGTCGTCATAACTCCCGGCCGGATGAGGGGAAATTCACTATCTAGGGGGGGTTAGCCACTGAAGGGCCGTGTATTATCTTTTAATTGCCTCCTGACGAGATTTGAGCTAACAAATACATTCTGTGTTGGCAAGGCATATTTCTTCAAAAAGAGGTCAGGTCTCCATTATGCAAATTCTATGGCTAGTGTGCCATAAAAGTATCAAAAAAAAGGTACTTCGGCAGCGGTAGGAGGAATGTGCAATGGCTCACCACCTAGAATGTTTTTAGTTTAAATAATGTGAAAGTTCAGTTGGGCGTAAATGGAGAAGTTTTGGTAAAAAAAAAACCAAAAAAAAAACAAAAAAAAAAAAACACACATCTATACTCGCCCCTATGCTGCATAACCTGTGTGATGCTACAGCTGTGTCCCATTGGCTCCAAGACCAAGCACTGAGTGATCACATAACCACTGATTGCTCAGTTCTCGGGCTTCTCAGAGCAGAGATCAGCGACTGTCAGTCACCACTCTCCGCTCTGCTCCTCCAGCACTCACTGGAGTGAGGCGGGATCAATACAGTTGGGATCCTTCCAGAGCTTGTAGTGGCTCTGTGATGCCTGCTGTCAGCTGATTCTGGGTCACGGGACAACAACTGCAAGTGCCTCCTGTGACCCAGAAGAGAAATCTGGCCAGAAAAAAAAAAAAAAAAAGCTTTGGCAAAGCTTATTTAACATGCCATCTTTCTGTCTATTTTACTGTATCTGAGAATTTATGAAGTATCCTCTCTCCAGAGATGGACTTAGGCCCTTTCACACGATCGGACCGATATGGTCCGCCTGTTCGTTTTTCAGGCGGACCTGATCGGGCCACCCATTTAACTCATTGGGCAGGCAGGACACCCGCCTGGCATCCGATCTGACAAGAGCCGCTGAAAGCTAAAAACAGATGAATGACAATAGGTTTGCCATCCGTCCAGCGAGTCAGATCGGATGAAAAATGGACAGGCTTTCCGGTTTCATTTGATCTCCCCATAGAGGAGAGCAGGACTCCGACAGGTCCGTCTCTGCACAGTGAGCGGAGACTGACCCGTCATCCGCCTGCTCAGCAGGGATCAACTGAGCGATCCCTGTGGAGTAAGCATGAAAACCCATCTGCCCCGTATGAAAGGGGCCTAAAACTTTCTAACTCCCTAAATAGTTTAACATTTTGGGATCATGTAAACGGATTTGCAGATTTCGTACCACACAGCTACACTCACCAACTGACAGTACTATGAACCACAGTCAACTAATCTCCATGGCGACAGTATGATTTAGAACTTATTAATGCATCTCTATACACATCAAAGTAC
>NC_138768.1:520332648-520415148 GCF_965119305.1 Pelophylax lessonae
ACTGACAATTGCGCAGTCGTGCAATGCTGTTTTTTCCCCCACAAATAGAACTTTCTTTTGGTGCTATGTGATCACCTCTGCGATTTTTATTTTTTGCGCTATAAACAAAAAATAAGAGCGACAATTCTGGGGAAAAAAATTATATTCCTATTCCTGAATAGCAGGAACACAGGATCTCTGTGTTCATCTGTGACAGAACGCCGGTCTGCCTTGTTTACACATAGGCAGACCGCCGTTCTGTCTCTATAGGGAGCGATCGCAGGTGGCCAGGGAACATCGCGTCCGCTGGACCCACTAATTGGCTCCCCCTCTGGCAAATCAATGTGCCCCCCACCTATTACACAAAACAACGTATAGGTACGTCATTTCGTGTAATAAGAGTCAACCTGCCGCAGTAAATTTGCAGGGGCTGGTCGGCAAGTGGTTAAATAAGCTTCCTAAGGCTAAGTAAACACTAGTCCGACTTCAAAGTCATGCGTCTTTCAGTGCAAATTTGGAGTCCGACTTTGATGTGACTTCTTACACTCTGAGGCTCTGAAGTTGTATCAAAGTCAGACCAAAGTAGTGCAGGAACCTTTTCTAAAGTCAGACAAACTCATGTAGTATCAGTTAAGACAGCACTCATAGGGAAACATTGAATTTCACATGTCATCCAACTTAGGTTCCGACTTGTGAGACCCCATGTCGAATCAGCATGAACCGAGCCTTTAACAGTATTACTAAACACAAAAAACAGCACATTGCCTTGAAGTAGTGTAAATGAGCTTCAGTGACCGTGGCAGCATTAAAAAAAACAAATACCCAGTACATGGGGTTATGTCACAAATAATAAAACCCCCTTTATTGGCGTCAGCAAAAACTACCTTGTTCACAATTACATTTTCCACTTCACTGGTGTTCCAATACAAAGAATTTACTGTGCTGCTTCCCCCCTCCTACACTGGGCCCGGAACTACCGTACATTATGCTTGGCAACCTGGAAATACTTCACCTGATAAGTGATGCCTGTGTCATTTCCACGTAAGAACACAGTGAGCATTTCAGCACTCAGTAACCCACTTCCACTGCTTTGACTGTATAGCTAGGACCTCTCAGACCACAAAAGAAGGTCAGGTGGCCCTTAGGCTGCCAAGCTGGACAGTCCTGTTTATGAAATAGTATGTAAACATACTGAAATGTAGTAATCAGCAGTGCAAGATAAGTCCGGTTCACACTTCTGCGATGCGGGAACGCTGTGAATATGCAGGGTGTTCCCGCATCGAATCCGCACCCCTGGCAGTTCACACTGCCATATGCGATACGCAGGGGGTGTCAATTAAAAGTGGACAACCCCAGTGGAGATCGCATATAGCAGTGCGATCTGCAAGTTCGCACAGAAATGGATCGCACTAGTGTGAACCACCAAGCGATCCGATTCTGCTGCGGATAAAAAAAAAGGGTCATGTGCGTGTTTAGTGCGATTGTGGTGCAAATTCAGCCATACAAACTGTATGGCTGAAATTTGCACAGCACAGAGATCGCATGCAATTTAGGAGCAGTGTGCTCCGAATTACATGCGACTTCTGTGATCGCACTAATGTGAACCGGCCCTTAAAGTCTAGTTAAGAACCCCCCTAAAACTCAAGAGATGCTAAAGCTTACCATAAATCTATTAATAACGTACCCAGGTAACAATATTGCTATATATTCTAAAGACAAGTCTCCACACAAAACTGGAAATGAAAGCGGTAGAAAAGTTTGCTTTGTGATTTTTACCTACAGTCAAGCTTATAATAAAGCTTTACATGATGGTCATTATGATCCTACGTTAACCTCCGTAAAAATCCATGGGAAGCTCCCTTACATCAGCCGATACCAAACGTTATCCTTCAGGAGCGCACACTCATAACCTACATCTTCAAAGCCATTTAAACAATAGGGAGAGCATGGAAAATGCCCACGCTTCGCTTTGAGGATATAAGGTACACTTCTAAAATGAAAAGCTTACGGCAATCCCTAATGACACACATGACAAATATCTGCACACCTGGAAGCCTTGGTTGGATTATTATACGCCCACCCGATTTACAACGCGCCTTTTGGATTTATAACCGGGTAAAGCAGATTCCTGGACCCATCACACCAGCCTCTAGGGTTTTCTCTCTGCCCCCCCCCCCCCCCTGCTTTCTCACTCATGTACTTTTCATCACAGACTTTTCTTTTCTTTTTTACTCTCTCCACCAGTGGCGATAGCATACAGCTGCTCATCTCATGATAGCCAACCATGGGATTCTAGGGAGCCTCTTCCATTTTAATGATTACTTTCATTGACGACAGCCCAAACTTTAACAGATTTTTTCTCCAGTAAATGTTCTCATGATATCATTCAACATTATAATCCGGTTGTCCTTGTGCTAATGGATATTGGCTATAATTTATCTACTGGTTTGTTCTGCTCAGAACCACTCCAAAATGTTTGAAGAATAGGTTTCTCGCCTTTTAAACTTGCGAGAGAGTTTTGTACTAGGTGATGTTTCTCAATCTTTTTTTTTGAAAAACAAAAGAAAAAAGGGGAAAAAAACTCTTGACATGTATCACTATGTCATGTTAACCACTTAAGCCCCGGAGGATTTGGCTGCTCAAAGACCAGGGCCTATTTTGCGATTCGGCACTGCGTGACTTTAACGGACAATTGCGTGGTCGTGCGATGCTGTACCCAAATGAAATTGACTTCCCTTTTTTCCCACAAACAGAGCTTTCTTTTGGTGGTATTTGATCACCTGTGCGATTTTTACTTTTTGCGCTATAAACAAAAAAAAGCGTCAATTTTGAAAAAATAATATTTTTCACATTTTTTTTTATATGAAATTCCCCCCAATAAATGTAAAAATCAAAATTTAACATTTTAGGCCAATTTGTTTTCTGCTACATTTTTTTTTTTTTTTTTAACAAAAATAAGGACGTATTTTGATTGTTTGCGCAAAAGTTATTGCCTTTACTAAGGGAAAGATTTGGGTCATTTTTATTGTTTTCTTTTTTAACTAGTAATGGCGGCGATCTGCGATTTCTTTTGCGGGACTGCGACATTGCGGCGGATAGATCGGACCCCTGACTAACATTTTTGACACTTTTGGGAGTACCAGTGACATTACTACAGTAATCAGTGCTATACATATGCACTGTTACTGTAAAAATGACACTGGCAGGGAAGGGGTTAACTTTAGAGATCAAGGGGGTAAAGTGTGTCCATAGGGGCGTGCTTCCAACTGTAGAGGGGTGTGGCTTTTGATGTAACCACAGAGACATACGATCCTACATAGCAGGATCGTAGGATCTCTGCTGTTACACCAGGGAGAATGACAGGCGGCTTGGTTTACATTAGCCGCCTGCCTTTCTCCCTCTCCAGCGGGAGATCGCGAGTGACCGGCGGACATCGGTGCCGCCGGTCACACGCGCGGGGACCTCCGTGAATGAGCGGGGGTGCGCCTCCATCGGCGCGCGCGCTCGCCCCCTACAGGCTCCTGGGCGAGCGACGTAGTACTACGTCACTTTGCCCAGGAGGGGCTGACCGCCGCAGTAAATGTACTTGCGGCGGTCGGCAAGTGGTTAATAGGCACTGCAGTGTCACCCATTTCAGAGAACTTTTAACCAGGCTCTTTAATTCTAAACCAGCCTTTTTTAACCAGGGTGCCTTTGGGTTTCTTCAGGGGTGCCTTGGCAAAATGCCCAAAATTGTATACAAACCAGCAGGTGGATCAAGTCCAACTTAGTTACACAAAGCCACAGGTTTTCCTTGTGCACCACTAAAACCTTCTAGCCACAGACACTCTAACAACCAATGACAGCAGTTGATAAGGAGGACATTGTTTGCTCCTCTCCCGCCAGCCCCGGGGTCACATTAGCTGAGAGGGAGAGAAACTGAGGGAGAAGAGAAACACTGGAATACTAGCAAATACCAGTGTGCAAAGGTGTGTTTGCCTTGGAAGAATACATCACCTGTAATTTTGGGTGTTCTACATGTGTGGATGTAGATGCATTATAAAAAAAAACTATTAGTTTCGTTTTTTAAATTTTAGAATAGCATGCCTTGAGATCGTGCTGAATTTTAAAGGGTGCCTTGAATGAAAAAAGGTTGAGGAACACTGCTCTAAACTACAGAGGATTAGAGGAGTCAGTAGAGGAATCACAACTTGTAAGAAGCAAGGTACTAAGGGATACATATTCCTTATAAATCAAAAGAAAATAGCACAGGAGAAGCAAAGCATGCAGGGGATCCAGGGTGTCTCGTAAAAGAGATGGCCAGACAGGCAACATTCACAACATGAAGGATTTTTCAAATTTTTTTATATTGGATTGTTAAAAATGACTGTTTGTTTTATTACAATACTGATGTTTATAAGTGTATGCTGTGACCAAAGATTTCTTTTAAACTATATATGAATCCAAGACCCCTGTAAGGTTTTTGATGGTCCCCACATCCCCACTGGGGAAACTCACTCTCACCACTTCCCCTGGTAAGAGTCGTTAATGGAAAAGAAAGGGTTAGGGAAATCCAAAATGTTACAGTTGTCACTTAAACAGATGGGGTCATCGGTGAGGGAAATTAAGGTGATATACCCTAACCACTGGCTCAATTTGTTCTCTAATCTTTTAAAAGAAACTTTGTAGTATAAATGTACCTTCAATTAAGAGAAAGAAAAGGCATAGTAATAAACTGGCATGACTAGGGATTAAAGATGCAAGATCTCTACTATTCTGATCACTCAGTGGGGAAAATAATTATCTAATCCCTTGCAGATTTTGTAAGTTTGCCCACTTACAAAGAAATGAAGGGTCTATAATTTTTATCATAGGTGTATTTTAATCGATGAGACAGAATATCAACCAAAAATTCAGAAAAAAAAAACCATGATACAAATGTTATAAACTGAGTTACAGTTCAGTGAGTAAAATAAGTATTTGATCCCCAAACAAAACATGACTTAGTACTTAGTGGAGAAACCTTGTTGGCAGAGAGGCAAGACGTTTGGTTACCAGGTTTGCGCACATCTCAAGAGGGATTTTTGTCCACTCTTTATGGATCCCATTTAAAATTCTTAAGGTTTCTTGGCTGTCACTTGGCAAATCGAAGTTTAAGCTTGCTCCATTAATTTCACCTCCATGCTTGACCGTAGAGATGGCGTTCTTAGGGTCATAGTCAGCATTTTCCTTCCTCCAAAACACAGCAAGTTGAGTTAATGCTAAAGAGCTCAATTATGGTCTCATCTGACCACAGCACTTTCTCCCAATCATTCTCTGAATCATTTAGATGTTCATTGGCAAACTTCAGACGGGCCTGTACATGTGCCTTCTTGAGGAGGGGGTTCTTGCGGGCGCTGTAGGATTTCAATTATAGACCCTTCCATTTTCTTGTAAGGGGGCAAACTTACAAAATCTGCAGGGGATCAAATAATTTTCGCTGTACAGCTGGGTTCACATATATGCGGGACCAGTTTCTGTGCAGAGTCCTGTGCGGTTTCCATTTAGAAGTTCAGGTGCAAATGTGACACTTAATCGCACCTGAACCAGACTGAAAAACGCACAAGACCCTTTTTTAATGCAACTGGCCCACATATATGTGAAAGGGGCCCATTGAAAATCGGTCCGGTTCACGTGTTATGCGAATCTGATGCGTTTTGAACCGCATCAGATTCCCATATATGTGAACCGAGCCTAAAAGTTGTACACTTGAAACAAACCTTTATAACGCATGAAGTTGGTAAGAAAAAGTTTGCAGACCTTTATGAATGTTCTGTCACCGTGAATGGTTGCTACCAAGAAGGTACCCACATATTTTGTGAAGCACAATGTTTTTTTTTTTTTTATAAATGTTCTCTCTCTCTCATAATTATATATATATATATATATATATATATATATATATATATATATATTTTTTTTTTAAGCAGCAGTATGGCCACAATTGGGCCATACCAGTGCTTTATGAACTGGCCCCTAAAGCAGAACTATAGGCCCAGTGTTAAAAAAAACGGAATTTTTGTAAAATCTTACCTGTAAAATTCCTTTCTCTGAGTCCTCCGACAGTCGCCGCCTCTTCATATTCGTCACATATGGGGTATTAGACTTTGCTCCGAAGGAGTAGCTAGGCAACAGAATATGTTAACAATAAAGCTTTAACATATCCCACCCTCAAGGGGTGGTCCCCTCAGTCAATACCCTCCTACTTCCTGCAACCATATCTCAGTTTTAGTGGAATAGCAGTAGAGTATACATTCAAACCCCAAAAGAGGGGCGGGGGCGGCGACTGTCGGAGGACTCAGAGAAAGGAATTTTACAGGTAAGATTTTACAAAAATTCCGTTTTCTCTTACGTCCTCCGACAGTCGCCGCCTCTTCATATTCGTCACATATGGGGACGTCCCAAAGCAGTGCAAACATGAGGGGTGGGAAACGCATCCGCGCCGAAAGGCAACGCAGTCTCCACATCAAAGAAAGGAACCTTACCAAAGGAAGGAAACCAGCTGGGCAACAGCAAAAATAAGTGCTCAACAGGAGCAACAACCCAGGAAAAGACAAAAAAACCAGGGGATACAAAAAAACTATCCCAACAGCCAGGAGTCCCCAACAAGGGACCCTATGGAACAGCCGCACTAAGAACCTTGCGGCCAAAGGAAGCATCCGCCGATGCCTGAACATCTACTTTGTAGAATTTTGTGAAAGTGTGTACGGTCGACCAAGTCGCCGCCTTACACACCTGGGCTACAGAAGCCCCATGACGGCAGGCCCAAGACGTACTCAGTGATCTAGTAGAGTGCGCCTTCACAGGCACAGGGGGAACCTTCCCCTGCAAGGCATAGGCCTGTTCAATGGTCTGCCTGATCCATTTGGCAATGGTAGAGGCGGAAGCCGCCATGCCCTTCCGAGGACCCTCTGGAAGAACAAACAAGGAGTCAGTCTTACGAAAAGACTCAGTCGATTTAAGGTAAACCCTTATCGCCCGAACAACATCCAGAGAGTGCAATCTCACCTCCTTCGGATGTTTAGGCTTCGTGCACAACGAAGGCAAAACAATATCCTCGTTAAGATGGAATTCCGAAACTCGTTTCGGTAGAAAAGAAGGATTAG
Source organism: Pelophylax lessonae (assembly GCF_965119305.1). Lineage (NCBI taxonomy): Eukaryota > Metazoa > Chordata > Amphibia > Anura > Ranidae > Pelophylax > Pelophylax lessonae. The sequence goes on from NC_138768.1 coordinate 520,339,752, forward strand.
GTCGCAAGACCACCTTATCCAAATGAACAACCAGGTACGGAGACTTGCAGGACAAAGCCGCCAGTTCCGACACTCTGCGAGCCGAAGTGATCGCCACCAAAAAGGCGACCTTTTTGGACAACATAGACAACGAGATCTCCCTGATCTGTTCAAAAGGAGCACGTTGTAACACAGATAGAACTAGATTCAAGTCCCAAGGGGGCAAAGGATCCCTCCTAGGAGGAACCAGATGCCGCACACCCTGAATAAAAGTGCCAACCAAGGAGTTGGAAGCCACGGGACGTTGAAACAGAACGGCCAGCGCCGACACCTGACCCTTAATCGTAGCCAGCGCCAAACGCTGATCGACACCCGTCTGAAGGAAAGACAGCACACGGGAAACAGAGTACGTGCGGGGTGAAAACCCCCTGGACTCACACCAGGCAAAATAGGCCTTCCAAGTACGGTAATAAACCTTCCCCGAGGAAGACTTCCTCGCGTTGATCAAAGTATGAACGACCTCTGGAGAGAGACCCTTCTCCTTCAGGACCTCGGTCTCAACAGCCAGGCCGTCAAAGCCAGCGACTGTAAAGCAGGATGGTAAATCGGTCCTTGAGACAGTAGATCGTCTCGAAGAGGCAGACGCCAAGGAGCGTCGACCGCCAGATTCACGAGGTCTGCGTACCAGGACCGGCGAGGCCAGTCCGGTGCCACAAGAATCACCGTGCTGCGTTCCGAGTGCAACCTGCGAAGGAACCTGGACAGCAACTGAATCGGTGGAAACGCGTACATCAGCCTGTACTGATGCCACGGGGCCACTAACGCGTCCGACGCGTCTGCCCGAGGGTCGCGCGTCCTTGCCACGAACCTCTTCACCTTGTAGTTGAGGCGAGACGCGAACAGGTCCACATCTGGAAGACCCCACTTCGCGCACAACATCTGGAAGACAGCCGAGTGGAGAGACCATTCCCCCTGATCCAGGGTCTGGCGACTCAGATAGTCCGCCTGCCAGTTCTCCACTCCCGGAATGTGAACCGCCGTTATCGCCGGGACATGAGTCTCGGCCCAAGACAGAATGTCGGCCACTTCTCGAGCCGCTCGGGCACTCCTGGTGCCCCCTTGGTGGTTGATGTAGGCCACCGCCGTGGCATTGTCCGTCTGCACCCGAACCGGGCAGCCCTGCAGCCGGTCCGTCCAGCGATGAAGACAGAGCCTTATCGCACGCAATTCCAGAATGTTGATCGGAAGGGAAGACTCCCCCTCCGACCAGGTCCCCTGGGCGGACAGAACGCCCAGAACACCACCCCAGCCCGACAGGCTGGCATCCGTGGTGATTATCGTCCACGAGATCGGACGAAACGACTTGCCCCCGGACACCAACGGGGACTGGAGCCACCACAGAAGGTTTTCCCTGGTGCGATGACTCAACGAGATCTGAAGATCCAGAGATTGAGGTCGCCCGTCCCACCTGGACAGGATCTCCGCTTGGAGACCCCGCGTGAGAAACTGCGCGAAAGGAATCGCCTCGAAGGCCGAGACCATCAATCCCAGACATCTCATACCCGTCCGCAGAGACGAGTGTGGAACGTCCCTGAGGGACCTGACTTCCTCCTGAAGAGTCCCGAGTTTGTCTTCCGGCAGGAAGACCTTCGCCTGCACCGAGTCCAGTATCATTCCCAGATAGGGGAGACGAACCGACGGACTCAGTGTCGACTTTGGAACATTTATCGTCCAACCGAACTCCTGCAGAGTTTGCATTGTGACAGACAGGTCCTTCTCCAGACCCTGTCTGGTCGCAGACCGAACCAGAATGTCGTCCAGATACCCCAGGACAGAAATGCCCTGGGCTCTCAATAATGCCAGAACCGGTGCAAGCACCTTGGTGAAGACCCGCGGAGCCGAGGCGAGCCCAAAGGGCAACGCCACAAACTGGTAGTGATCCTCCGCAATGGCAAATCGAAGGTACTTCTGATGACCCTCGAATATGGGGATGTGAAGGTACGCATCCTTCAAATCGATGGAGGCCATGAATTCCCCCGGAACCAGGGCAGCCACCACCGAGCGCAGGGATTCCATGCGGAACTTGCGAACTCGCACAGAGCGGTTCAGAGCTTTCAAGTCCAGAATCGGACGAACCTTGCCCTCCTTCCTGGGCACGGTGAACAGATTGGAATAAAACCCCCGAAATCTGTCCCGATGAGGCACCGGAACCACCACTCCCTGAGCCCTCAGGTCCCGCACCGCCAGGTGCAGATCCCGCAGGCGCTCTGGAGACAGTTGAAGATTTGAGGGAAAAAATCTGCTCTCCGGCCGAGAGAGAAACTCGATCTTGTAACCAGATCGAACGATTTCCAGAACCCATCTGTCCCTCACACGGGCCAACCAGGGCTGAAGAAAACCGAGCAAGCGTCCCCCCACCCCAAAACTGGGTGAGGGCGCCCCTTCAGGCCGAACTGTTATGGGCCGCAGGTCCGGATTGACCGGACTTCTGTTTCCCAGACCAGGGCTTCTTCTGAGAGCCTTGGCCCTTGAACGGTTTGCCCTTGTAGTGCGGCCGAAAGGCACGAAAGGACCCCTGAGGGGGCCGAAAATGAGCATGCTTCTTCCCAGAAGCCCCCTTAGCCTTGGGGAAATGGGGCAAGAGAGTGCTCTTACCCCCGGTAATCCCCTTAATCAACACATCCAAGGACTCCCCAAAAAGGCGAGACCCATCATAAGGCAGATTGGCTAAGGTTTTACGTGAAGATTGGTCCACCGACCAACATTTCAACCAAACCAGGCGGCGAGACAACACCGCCACGCTGTGCACACGCGCGGCCAACGGAATCAGGTCCAGGTCCGCATCACACAGATACATGACACCCTGGTGGATCTGATCCACCATATCCAGGGTCGCCGCCGAGGCCGAATCGGCCACTAGGACGCGCCTAAGCATCTGCGTCCAACTTGCGATCGCCTGGGCCGCCATGAGAGAAGCAAACAGAGCCTTAAGCATAGAACCCGTAACAGAATAAGTATGACGGGCAAGAGACTCCAGTCTCCTATCCGTGGCATCACGGAAAACAGGGGATCCCTCTGCAGGGATCGCAGTGGCTTTGTTCAAAACCGCAATAGCATGATCCACTGGCGGAGGCACACACCACCGTTCATCAGTGGCAGGCGAGAAAGGATAACGCAGCTTAAATTTACTTGGTACCGCAAAAGGCTTGCGCAAATCGCGCCATTGGTCCTTAACAGCGCGCTGAAAATCAGCATTGCAGGGAAAAACCTGCGGCGTCCTGCGTTTTCTCTGCGTCCCATAAGCCGCCAAGGCAGCTGGGGGACACGCCTCGTCCTGCAAACGTAGCGTCTGCTTAATGGAAGCAATCAACTCACCCATGATTGCAAGCTCTTCAGGCGAGCCAGGGGGAGAATTATCAACCCCCTCAACTTCAGCCTCTACCTCAGACCCCACTAGATCAAGAGAGGAGCGGGACCCCGATAGGGGGGTCCCCGCCAGAACAGCCCCATCACCTTCACCCTCAGAATCAGAGGACAGAGCAACTCTGGGCCGTTTAGTAGATTGAGCAGCCACCAGCATTTGCACCTGTGCAGCAAGGCCAGCCACAATAGTGGCTAAATCCCCCCCTGGGGGGGAAACAGCGGTCCCCTGGCTTTCCACCAATACTGTGGGAAACTTGCCCTCCTGAGAATCCATTGCCCCTGTATGCCAGACAACCAAGGGTTAACTGCCCCCTTACAGCAAGCGCGGCAAGCGCAGCCCACCGCACCACACTCAGGCACAATGAGACCCCCACAGGGAATATACAGACTGAATACAGGCAATGGAACACAGGAATAGAAGGATAAAACCTGAGGAGACTCCGCTGCTGCTGCTGCCTCGATCGGTGCTTCCAGGAGAGAGGAAGTGATGCTGCCAGGGCGCTCTATGTAAGCCTATGGAGGCTACAAGAAAATGGCCGCCGTGCATGTAAACCATGCGGCCGGAGCGGGCGCCGGTAAAATGGCGTCGTTTGGCGCCGAAATCGCCGCTCCACAGTGCATAAAATCACACACAATATTATCCCATTATATGGATACATGTTAGATCGCCGCAGCGATCGCTGTATATGCCCCAACATGCCATTAAAAACATGCCCCACAGCACACAGCTCCTCACACTGCCCAGCCTGACATACTCAGTGTCATACAGCTCCCCCCCCCCCCTGCAGCCCACAGCATGCAGCCGAGAGATAGGGAGACAAGCAGTGTGATTAAAGGCAGGTTACACAGTCCCAGACTGAGACCCCCCCCAGACAGACAGGTCCCCACATAGATACACTTACCTCACATGGCGTGGGGAACCCGCACAGGCGAACAAGCCGCTGCACATGAGGCAGGGAGAGTCGCAATTCAAGACGCACACAATGGCGGTTCAGAAACCGCACAGCGTCCGGTGAGGTAGCCACCTCACCAATCATCCCTGCACCGAACAGGGATGGGTCGTTCACTGTGCCAGGAGCGTTACCTGGCTGAACGCTCGATGGCAGACTGGGAAGCCACTGACCCACGACCTGCGACCAGGGGGATCAGCCCGAGACCCAGTCCGCATGATCCTCTTCGTCCGAAGAACTAACTAATGCTGACAAAAATAACAGCTAAGTAAAAGGTAGAGAGAAAACTCAAACAAAATATCAAAAAGAAGAAAGAGTCTGGGACAAAAAGTCCCAGCACAGAGAGAGCCAGCCACTCCTGACAAGCTAGACATTAAAACTGAGATATGGTTGCAGGAAGTAGGAGGGTATTGACTGAGGGGACCACCCCTTGAGGGTGGGATATGTTAAAGCTTTATTGTTAACATATTCTGTTGCCTAGCTACTCCTTCGGAGCAAAGTCTAATACCCCATATGTGACGAATATGAAGAGGCGGCGACTGTCGGAGGACGTAAGAGAAAAAACTTTTTAGATAGGCATTCATTGCAAAAAAGAGACTGTATGTTGCATGACTGATCGATCAGCCTGTCTGACTTTTCATGCGAATATTGCCAGTGGCTGATGGGGAAAAAAAAGTCGTTTTCTTTCAAGAAAATAGCTCCATTTGTGGCCGGCTTTAGTGACAGAAGTAAAGGCGTTGGAAAGTCATAAGGTTTTTTTTATCTTCAAGCATTCTATGCATGAAGATAAAAAGCCTTCTGTGTGAAGCAGCCCCATTCACCTGAGGTCCCTCTCTGTCCAACGAAGTCCATGAGTGTCTCAGCCATCCGAGATTCTCCCTCCTGATTCCCCTGCTATTGGCTGCCGCTGCTGTCAAAGTGATATAGCCAATCAGGAGAGAGAGAGGGGGGGGCAGGGCCAGGTCGGGCTCTGCGTCTGAATGGACACAAGGAGCTGCGACTCTGCTCGGGTGCCCCCATAGCAAGCTGCTTGCTGTGGGGACAAACAGGAGGGGGGGGGGGGGCAAGGAGCACCGAAGAGGGACCCAAGAAGAAGGATCTGGGCTGCTCTGTGCCTATCCACTGCAACAGAGCAGGTAAGTATAAACGTGTTTAAAAAGAGAGAGACTAACTCCTGGGTGCATGTGTGAGATGTCAACCTTGACTGACCAATTAAGATGGCTGATGATGATAAATCAGGAAGAAAACTAGGAGACAATTTCAGCACCAAGGGAGCTTGCTGATGCCACATTGCTAGAAAGAAGAAAGTCTTGTACATTTTAGTTCTGTTCAACCATGTTTAACATGAAAACTATGTTGTGAAACTGCTAGAACCTTACACCTGACTGAAGAGAGTTGGGGGCAGCATATTTCTATTGAATTAAATGTTTACATAGAAAAGGGACGCCAGGAAAAAAAGACCAAATGAAACATCGAGTCTCCTGATTTTTTTTTATATAAATACAGGTTTGGGATTTTAGTTTTTTTTTTTTCTTTTCATTAACTTTTAGATCTTTTTGTCCCATGCATGTTTGAAACCTTACTGATGACTGACTCACTACTTCTGCGTGAAGTTTATTCCAAGCAACAACTACCCTTTCAGTAAAAGAATACTTTAGAGGATTAGTTTTGAACTTCCATCCAGTTAGCTTGAGGTCATATTCCCGTGCTCTTGATTTCATACTGAAAATACTGCCCCCCCCGCTCAAAAAAAGGGGGAAACTCTGCTTGTCTGCCTCTTGTCCCCCCCCCTCCGCTGCCACATTTAGCACCTTTGGGGGGGGGGGGGGGCGCGATTAACTGGTTTTGATAGGTACCCACTTCCGACTCAGTTCGCCTTCCCCTGCAACCTTCTGGGACACCTCATAGGACCCAGAAGACTGCGGCCCATTCACAAACAAAGGTTTTTCTTAGTTAAGACGATGGCACCAGCACCCAATAGGCAATTGGAAGGATCAGCTGGAGTCGGGACACTGCTGGATGCCTGGACAGGCAAGCGCCCCAATATTAAAAGTCTGCAGGTACAGCATTTGTAGCTGCGGACTTAATTTTTTATTTTGGGGGGGAAGAGAGAGAGAGGGGACCATGCAGCTCCATTTGAACCCTTCCACCCCCTTGATGCATTTAAAGTCCTGTTTCACATTTCCCTTCTTTCCTCCAGACTGTACATATCAAGTTCCTGAGGTCACTCTTGCTCCAGACCTTTCTCCATTTTTGTTACACGTCTCTGAACTTTATCCTAATATCTTTCTGCAAGTGAGGTCTCCAGAAATGGACACAGTATTCTAAGTGAGGTCTCACTAAAGGATCTATACAGGGGAATCAGAACCTCCTTCCTCCTGTTGGTGATCCCTCTAATGATGCATCCTAGAATTCTATTCGCTTTTTCCACTTCCTGGGTCACACCGTTTGCTCATTTTGCAAACATCTGAATTAAGTACCCCTAAATATTTTTCCTCTATAGTGCTGGCCAACATTGTACCCCCAATGTTGTACCCTCTCAAGGGATTATTTTTCCCTAGGTGCATTATTTTACATTTAGAAAGCTTGAACTGCAGTTTCCACTGCTTTGACCAATCTTCCAAGAATTCCAAATCATGTTCCATGTTACAGACACCTCCAGGGATAGCAACCCTATTACACACCTTTGTGTCATCAGTAAAGAGACATAACTTGCCCAACAAACCTTTAGCTATATCACTTTCATATAGATTAAATAGAGCAGGACCTAGTACAGAGCCTTGTGGTACACCACTGGTGACTGGCCTGTTTTGAGAAAACCCCATTACAACCACACTCTGGTATCTATCCTTTAGCCAACTGCATATCCACTGAACCACCCAAGGGTTAGGTACTAGCTTGTACATCTTTTGGATTAAATCCTTGTGTGAAACTGTATCAAATGCGTTGCTGAATTTAAGATCGGTTATGCCCATAGCTCCTCCCTGGTCCAAAATATTGGTAATATAGTAAAAAAAAAAAAAAAAAATGTAATTAGTCTAATGATCTGCCCTCAGTAAAGCCATGTTTTTTTGGGTCCAGAAAGGTGTGTTTTTAAGTGATCAATGATACTTTTTAGGAGCGATTCCATTAACTTGACTATAACTTATGTTAAACTCACTGGTCTGTAATTGCCAGCTTCTACCTTTCCACCCTACTTGTGTGGATAGGTACAATATTAGCTGGCTGCCAGTCATAGACAACTTCTGTTAGAAGAGACTGATTAAAAAAATCTGTAAATGGTCCAACAACTATATCTTAAAGTTCTCTTAGAACTCTTGGATGAATACCATCAGGGCCCATTGCTTTTTTAAGCTTTAACCGGGCCAGTTTCTCTGCTACCTCTGTCTCCAGAAATCCTAAAAATGAACTGTAATTACTAGTCATTAGTGGCGGTCTAAAATTCAGTAATTGTTCTGTGATTTTCAGTTTTGCAAAATACAAAAATTCTGCAACATTTTTGTATTCTTGGAGTATGTTTTTAGTAGGGGCCGACCGATTATCGGTGCAGCCGATATTCACATTTTTTTAAGAATCGGTATTAGTCACAAACTTACTGATATTGGTCTCCACCTGCCATCTTTTTGAAGCCCACTAGGCACTGCAGGCCCCTCCGCACACTGGGCCTGCAAATGTTCCGACAATGAGTCCTGGCTTTTTCTACCCGGATAGGGCAAAAGTCGCTGCCTCCCTCACCTCTGACAGTGCATGCCACGGAAGGGCTGGACCAGAGCGGACACGCCAACCAGCCAGCCACCCACCCACCGCAGGGTGCCAGCCACCCACCCACCGCAGGATGCCAGCCAATTTTAAATGTACAGAATATCGGCACATGGTATCGCTCAGAAAGGCGGTCGAAAAATCTGTATCGGCACTGAAAAAAACGATATCTGTGGACCCCTAGTTCTTAGTTTTTCACATCCAGCTCCTGGTGCAGAAGATTAGTTAGGTAAGGTTTCTTTAGGTTTTATCCTTTTAATTTGAAAGCGTCTTTTGCAACCTTATGACAATATTGTATGTAATTGTACTGCCTACCTTTTCAGGTACTACCTTACCTTTATTATTCCACAGAAAAACGCAAATTTAGAGACAGTAGGTGTATGCTATAAAAAGGTGTCTGCACCAACCCCGTAGGTGGAAGTAACTGGCTTACCTAACATTTTATCTACTAGAGAAAGCAACAACTGTGTTTGCAAAACGGGTGTAAGCACACATTGTCTACTGGAGAGCAGAATTCTCAGACTAGAAGTGTTAAACTAGCCAAACACTGATCGAAATTTGGCCAATCCAGCAGGGGCGGCTGAATTCTCGATCAGTGTCTGGGCTCCCATCCTCGACAGAAGTCGATTATTAAATCGACTTCTGTCAAAGGGACATGCCGGGCGATTCCTTCATCCACCTAATTTGTGTGGATAAAGTAATCCAATCTGATTTTGTAGTCTAAGATCAAAGAAAACCATACAAAATTGAAAATACATTACAGTTAAGACTTGAAAGAAAAGATTGTATGTTGCTTGTTTAGTGGTAAATTGGCCAAACACATTACAATTTTTACATTTAGATTATAGTCTTTGGTCTTTGTCTAGCCAAATAGGAATTGAAGGGATATTTTGCAGGTATATCAAAATGTACTACATAGTAGCTGGAAATCGAAAATAAAAAATAAATAAAAAGTGTGCCCCCCCCCGTCAGAACACAATACATTAGCAGGGGAGGTTGCTGTACTAACATCAGATTTTAGTGCAGCGGCTCCAACCTAAAAGATCAGTTTCTTTTTCGTTCAGCCCGCTTTACCTGCTTCTGTTCTACAGATAATGAAGGGCCATTTTTGAAAATAAAGTGCTTGCTAAAAAAGGGTGCTAAGAAGAAAAGAATACCTTTACTATAATCATATTAGCAGTTTCAGAGTTCTAAAATGAAACCCAGGGCCAGGTACTGGCAATATGAAATGCCTAGTGCAGTAAATTGCTAGGGATGGAACTGCAAATAAACTCTCTGCAGACTTCTAAGAGAGGCAAAAATCTAGTTACAAGGTGGAAAAGGGAATGAAGCATGACATTGTCTGAGGCAGGCTTCATTTCCTGTCAATGTTTCAAGAGTATAAAACAAAAAACAAAAAAGATAAAAATGGCATGTATCGCCTGGAGATATTCTATAACACACAAAATGATGGCAACATACTAAACAAAAAAAAAAAATTGTAGCTAGCTTTTTGTTCACCTCAGTCACGGGCCCTGGATTAACCCTTTGACATCATACAACTTAAATCCTCAAGATCTAACCAAATCAGCAATCACTGAAACTGCATGATGAAGTATTTTACTGCAGACAGGAAGGAATTAAGGGCTCATGTACACACAGACTAGGTTGACTGCCGACCGCAAGAAAACGCAAATCAAAAAACGTTCCTATCCTGAACCCGATTCTTCCGCATTCCGGAGAGGAGGTTGATCATCCCCTAACCGCAAAAAAAAAAAAAAAAAAAAAAAAAAAACACAAGACACACACACACATCAAAAGCTTCTAGACTAAAGTTAAGAAGCTGTAGTGTACGGGAGCCCTTAAAAGAGCACACATGCTATTTGAAAGAAACTACATCTGTCATGATCAGACAAGAATGCTAGTTTGTGTCTTCCAAAAGACTGTTTTAGGCAAAGGAATTTTTACATATTCCTTATTTTTAGGCACTAATAACAGCTTCTACATATACAAGTACCATTTAGTGCCGGTTCACACTGTTCCGACTTGTCAGGAGACTTGGTCGCCTGACAAGTAGCGGTCCATGCTGTGCAATGGAACCGTTCTAATAGGAGCGACTCAAGTCGCTCCAACTTAGAAAAAGGTTCCTACACCTTTTTTTTGCAAAGTCGGAGCGACTTGCATTGACTTCCATTATGTGAAGTCGTTGCAAGCCGCGCCCAAGTTGTGGTGCACGGGCGACGGCATTAGTCGCCCGAAGTCGGGTCGGATCAGTGTGAACCGACACTTCTTGTCGATGAATTTGCTTCAAAAAATATGTAGCATAAAAATGACAAACCACAAAATGTCCTCTAGTCGTTAATCCTAGTAAACCTCAGCATGAATATCCATGGTCCCATTAATTGTATTACCCCATAAATGCAAAAACCATGATTGTTCTCTCTTGACTGTATGCTTGCTTTCTTGGGAAGAAAATAAATTATTATTTAGTAAATTCTTACCTCCCAGCAGGTCAGACAGCAGTGGCCCACACTCCTCAGGTATTGTGTAGTCTCCCTTGCCAATATTTTCAAATAGTTTGTATATATTATCCCCTTCAAAGGGGTACAGCCCAGTAGTGATATTATACCTATGCAAAGAGACACAGGTTAAAAACTTTAGTCATTAAGTGATTAAACAGCTAATATTCCATCAACAATATGGCTGACGTTTAAACTAGGCCAATTATAATAAAATGAGGGGCAACTGGTATACGCATGGATTGTCCACAGGTAATTGTACACTGGCACACTCACAAGGTCACGCCTGCTGACCAGATATCCACTTTAAACCCTGAGAAGGTGTCCAGGCCATTCGCAATCTCTGGAGGCTGAAAAGCAGGAGACCCCTGGCTGGTCTTGCACGTGTCACCCTCTGCAAACGGGTGTAAGGCCTGTGGAGAGAAAGGAGGTGACCCCATATTGCCTTACCCCACTGCTGGGAGTGGCTTATCCTAGGAGTAACCCCCTGATCTCTCACAACCTACCTCTGCAACACCTAGATCTGAGATTTTGAGCGTCCCGTCTGTTGTGAGCAGCAAGTTTCCAGGTTTGATGTCTTTATGCACAATTCCCTGACTATGAAGATACTCCAGACCATCCACAAGCTGGCAGAAATAACTGAAAGAAAAAGAAAAAAAAAGGAAAGAAAAAAAAAAAGTTCTTAAAATCCAACAAATAACTACAAATAAAAAGCATAAAAAAATAAAATAAATAAAAAATATGAATTACGTCATGTACAGGATGCATGGACTGAAAAACAAAAAAGTCACACTAAAAATGGAAAAAACGGTGACAAGGAAAATAAAAACATTTAAAAAGTATTTATAGGCAATTATTATTTTTTTTTTTTTAGTTTTAGACAAGTAGAAAATTATAAGAATCCCTATTTTCCCAATATTCCTTGGAACCACTGTTCTAGAGACAGAATGTGATGCAAGGGGTGCAACACATCAATGGCTCACTCAAGGAGCTGCCTTAATGTTCTTGCACCCAAAGCAGATAGATATCAGATGAGGCAGAAATATCCATCTTGTAGAGCTCAGAAAACGTGTGAAAAGAAAACCAGTCGATGGTTTTACAAATCTGGGAAACAGTTGCGTAATGCTGAAAAGCCCCAAAGACGCTCACAGACCTAGTGAGGTGAGCGTTAAAAGGAAAGAGGGGTGACCCAATCTTTGATGCTTGAACGATAGTCTGCCTGAGCCACCTAGAGATGATGTAATGACCTTTCTGGGCCCATCCAGAATGAAAACAAGGGAATCAGACTTTCTGAAAGAATCAGTGTCTGAGAGGTAAGCCCCTTACACACAAGTAGAAATTCGGCCTGGAAATTTCGTCCGATGACCGATCTGCCGATTTTCGGCTTGTTAGTATGGTGCTTCCGACAACCGACTGACTTTTCGGCCGAAAAAATCCTGGTGTGCAGGCTATATAATTTTTGTCGACCGTCAAAACACGTCCGATTTTCGTCTCGTTAGTACAGATTTAGATGGGGAAAAAATCTCTTATGAGCAAGACTAGGCATGCTCAGAGATGAAAGAACACAAAGAAAACAATCCAACACATGACATCACTTCTGAAGTAGAATTCTGTCGTGCGTGAAAATTAATGTGCAGTCTAGAGCACATTCCAATCAACAGACACCACTCCGGACAAAAGACGGACGACCGGTCGGCGGAAATTCGTTGCTTGTGTACCAGGCTGTAGACTCACATAGCCCAAACCACATTCAGACAATTTTCTAATTGTTAGCGGGGTGAAATCAATGTTCAATTTCACCCACAGTGACAATAAAATTCAAAGGAGCAGGATGGAAATTTTTTCTCAAATCAAATTTCTAACGGTGTAATTGGTTTCATTTGAGAAGGACATTCGCCCTAAAATCAAAAATTAAAAGCAAACAAAATTTTTTAAAACATTTGTCCAGTCATCGAATGTACAAAGAATGTGTATTTGAATATTTGTACAAACGTTCATTTAAAAATCTACTAGTGTATGGCCATCTTTAGATTCTCCTGAGGAAGGAACAGTCTGGCCTGAGATGTGTCCAAGACAAGACCCAGATACTCCAAGTCATGAGGAGTCCATTCCAGTTGAGTTTGCAGATACATGTGAACTGCAAAAGATCCTTTGAGTCCAGTATTACTTTGTAAAAGTTGAGTGCCTACCATTGTTCACAAACACCTGGCATTCCAGCCACAAGAATTTGCTCATCTTTCCTGAAAAATACAGGTGTATGCAAGTAAATGCCCATGTGAAGGAGGCCTAAGTATCTCACAATAGGGATGCCACGAAAGCACAATATTGCCAACATTTGAGCCAGCAACTTGCTGAACACAGAAAGTACCAAAGATGGGCTAAATGGCAGAGCAAAAATCTCAGAAAGTGCTGGTGCACTGGAAAGTTAGGCACCTGCAAGCAAGCATCTTTTACGTCCACAGAAACCAGACAGTCTCCCTGGTAAAGAAAGCAATGGCAGATCTGATCGGTTCAATTCGGACTTTGCGCACCTGAATAAAGACATGCAAGGCCCAGAGGAAAGGATGGTGTGCACCTTTGGGTTAGTTATCAGGCTGGGCTAAAACTTTTCAAAACCACTCCTTAGAAGTCACCAAAGCTATGACTCCTTGCTGCAGAAGGCTCCAGAGAGCCTGATGGAGATCTGCCAGTCTGAGGAGACACAGGAGGGATTGAAGCTCAAGATTATAGCCCTAGGACAGCACCTTCTGTACCAAGGTGCCTGAATCAAAAACGGTCCAGTCCAGCACTTTAGGGAAAAGTGACCTACACAGATAGACTAATACAAAAAACAAAGTAAGAGGCCTCCAGTAAGCCATCAAATGCGCAAATTCAATGTCACAGCCATGCGCGCCAAATGTTCAACAAGCTTAGTGCATATAGCAGTGACTTTTCTATTACGTCTGACTGGAAGAGATCTCTTAAAAGGGATCCAACAAAGTAAAAATCACAGCCAAAATTGGGACACAATGCAAAAGGGGGAAAAAAAAAAAGGGTTTCCAACCACCTAAATGTAGGCACATCTTCCAGCGAAATAGTAGACACCACATTAAGGTAAGACATGGCCGAATCCAGAGGGAACAGACCACTTTTTAAAAAAGTATCAAGTGGCACTTTTGTGCAGTTAGGGTTAACAAGGGCCCACATCCTCACCCAGTGGCCTCTCGTTCAAAACTGAACTTTACATTTGTCAACAAAATCTGCACCGAATGGATACAAAGCCATAAAGCAATTATAAGGAGCAAATAACCTTTAAGAGTTGGTTCACACTATGGCGACACGACTTTGGGGCGACTTGAATAAGTCGCCGTGCACCGCGACTTCGGTGCGGCTTGCACTGAATTCACATAATGGAAGTTAATGCAAGTCGCTCCGACTTCGGCCAAAAGTAGTGCAGGAACCTTTTTCCAAGTCTGACTTGAGTCACTCCTATTAGAACGGTTCCCATTGCACAGAATGGAGCACGACTTGTCAGGCGACCAAGGCTGTAGGCAACAGCACCCTTTAAAAAGGCACACTGCAAAAGAGCCCCTAACCCATTAGCAGAAAGTGAGTTGAGGGGCACCTGGTACAGCAGGACAGTACCCTGTGTATCTAGAATTAGACATGTTGCAACTGCTATACAGTTAAGCAATATATAGGCTCTGGGTAAGGGGCAAGGCCTTAAGTACTCATGAAAGTCAGACAGCTGGCAGCACGTGAGGGTCAGTGACCTGAGTGACAAATGGGCAAAGGTGACCAAAGTAGGCACACAGTAGAAATGAATGAACATTCAAAGTTCCATGTGGCTCTTTGCAACAGAAGCAGGGAATTTTCCATTGGATTTTATCTTATCAGATATATCGTTACCAGGGATCGTTTTTGGATTCTCTCCAGTATTGCACTATTTATTAATGCTTAGTTATGTTAATGCTGATGTAGGATGTCCCTGTCATTTCATTTGACATGGCTTTGTCTATTGCAGCTGTTGGTATTCTGACAGCCTTTGTAACTTGCCTGACCTTTGCTAAATAAAGGAATTGCAAAAACACAAAAAAAAAAAAAAAAAAACCCAAGGAGCAGGGAAAAGTGTGGTGCAGATCTATGACATTCTGCCTAGTGGATGACGTCAGCGATCTGTTCAACAAGGTTAGCTCCCTCTACAGCAAAGCTGGTGGGAAATGGGGAAGAATGGTGCCCAGCGGCCAATGAAAAGGAGGGAGCTTCCGGTACGTGCTCCAACTGGCCTACTCATTAAGCATATCTTCAGAGACAGAGGAAGCATAGAGGCAAGGCCAGTGGTCCGAGACTTAGGAAGCGCGCCACAGCTAACTTAACCAGGACTAAGTCAGGAAAGTGGCCAATATTGAACTCCGTGCCTGAAGGTCACTTACAGGCTGCACCCACAACATCCAATCCAGTGTGATCCGGATAACGGTGATTGGGCCAGATAGCTGCAGATCAGTGGGGAAACCCCCAGCGGCTGTGCACAGAATATTCATTAAGGGGGGGGGGGGAGGGGGAGGATGGAGGATGGAAGAAACTGCTAGAAAAATCACAAGTTGGGTTTTACCCAACTTTTCTCTGCAGTCTATGGAGGTCGTGGGCTTGAAAGCTTGTAGTTTGGTAATGTGATTTTTCTGTTGGTTTGTAAGCTGTTATGTATATTGTAATGCCTGTGTTAGCCAAGGTTGCCCACCTATTTTTTCTTTCTTTATTTTTGTAAATTGGTTTCTATGTCCCCCTGGTTCAATAATATAAAATGCTGTGCCAGAATATCTCTGGAGAGATCTGAAAATGGATGTGCACCAATGCTCCCCATCCAATCTGATGGAGCTCGAGAGGTCCTGCAAAAAAGAATGGGAGAAACTGCACAAAAATAGGTGTGCCAAGTATTTAAAAATACTTGAGGCTATAATTGGTGCCAAAAGGTGTTTCAACAAAGTATTGCACAAAGGCTGTGAATACTTATGTACATAGGATTTTTATTTTTAATAAATTTGCAAAGATTTCAAACAAACTACTTTCACGTTGTGATTATGGTGTATTGTTTGGAGAATTTTGAGGAAAATAATCAATTCTCGAATAAGGTTACAGCATAACAAAAAGGTGGAAAAAGTGAAGAGCTGTGAATACTTTCAGGTGCACTGTAGCAATTCTAAGGACAACATTTCACCAGGTTCTCCTTTAGCTGAAGGATTTTGGGAACGACCATGCTAAAACTTACATATTTCTGGCATAGCAATGGCACTAGTGAGGGGGTGCAAAACCAGCCAAAGTCCTCCTGCATCCAAAGGGCAATCAAATAATGGATGCCAGATCCAGCAATGTCTACATCTGAAGAAGGGAAATGTCTAGGGAATCCATAACCAAGAAAGACCAGGGTAATCCTTCAATTTTAATTGAGAAAAACCTCCATAAGAAGGGCAACAAACTCCTGCCAGGATAGGGTGGCTAGTGTGCTAAGATCACAGAGGATTTGTGCCTTGTGTTCAATCTCCTGCAGTTGGCAGCATAACTCACGGGTCAGGAACATGAGATGGGCCACTCACAGGTTGTTGAAGAATTTTGCATAAGGCTTCAACTTCCAACCTTTATTTAAAACCTCTGCTTATGTATGTTTTTTTTTTTTTTTTACATTTGCCCAATTTGAACTGCTTAGGTCAGCTAAAGATTTTACCTTAAAATTTTTCCTCGTAATAGGTTTGTTTTAGGTCCACAAGCTGTTGCTACGCATACAATTTGCGCTTAATATAATTGATCAGCAAAGTATGGGTTGGATGAAAAAGGGTATCTAATTGTACACAAGCTTTCCCCACTCCCCTCTGTGAAACATTGGCAGTTGTAGGCAGAGGTATTCTCTCAAAGTAACCCTCCAACCCCAGCAATATATCCAAGAGTTACTCGTCCTTTGTTTCAACACCAGGAACCAAAGGAAATACCAGCATCTTAATAGAGGAACACAGGCCTTTCCCTTCACCCCTGGTATCTCAAAGGAGCAGCAAGGGAATAAAAGAAAGTCAAGTATATGCTACTGGGGAGGGTCTGAATTAGTGAACTTTTTACTTTGCAAGGGCCAAAGCAAAAGTTCACATTTAACAAAAAAAAAAAAAAAAAAAATTATAAATGCACATATTTTTGCAGGTAAAGTGTGATTTTTATTTCTATAGGAGCCTGCACAGTACTGCACCTACACAATTCTCCCTCCAGCTTTCTGCTTGTACATCTGCACAGGCTTTCAGTTTGAAAGCTGTAGGAAGACTGAATGGACTACAAAAAGGTGCTCATCAGCATGCTCACAGTACATGCAAACTACTGTCTGCTGTAGTGGCAGATGGGAATTGTAGTTTATTCATCTACATATCCCTGTGAATAAATGATGTGAATGTCACAGGAAAGGGGGGGGGGGGTGAAGTGGAGGTGCTGAACATGTTACACCCTTAATACGTGTAATGTGTTCAAAAGGTGAATTTATCAATTAAAATTCTTACAGCAAACTCAGGAGTGGTCAGTGGTGTATCAAAACATACTGAAATAATCATTAAAAATATCAGGAAACAAAAAGGACTTACCCATGCGCCTGAAAGATGGGGAATTTTTTCTCTGGTACACTATCCAGCATTTCCTGCATTCCACACACACAGTACTCCATGACCATATACGTATTTTTAAAAATTAAGGATCAACATAGTTTCAAAGTATTCAAATCAAGAACTTTTAGAATTTCTGTCTTAGTTGTATGTTCCTTCCAATATTTACCTCTAATAAACAGATTACTGCAGGGCACATTGCATAGCAGAGATAGTCCACTCATCTGCAAACCATAAATGCATGCCCACACTTACATGGGATAGTCCCTAAAGCAGGGATCTTCAAACTACGGCCCTCCAGATGTTGCAGAATTACACATCCCATGATGCATTGTAAAACTGACATTCACATACATGACTAGGCATGATGGGAATTGTAGTTTCTGAACAACCGGAGGGCCATAGTTTGAAGACCCCTGCCCTAAAGTATTCTCCTCTTATTAGATATAAAAGATCAGCAGGTGTGACAGCTTATGTTAGGGTACCATTACCCTTCAACTGAAAGTTATGCTTATTGCTATGAGCCCTTTACACGTCAAAATTTCAGCTTTACCATAAAACTGTGTAATTGTCCTGGTCAGTGTCTCGCTAAACTGTGAAGCTAGTAGATAAAGAAGATCTAAAGAAGAAGATCTTTTACTTAAAAGGGACTCCTGGTTGTCATGCTAATGTTTTTTTCCTCAATACATTTTGAGCCACTGACCTCAAACAAATATGGAGGTATGGAATGATGAGACTCATTTACAACATCCATATTCCAGGTCCGTGCTTCTAAAACCACAGAGGTTAAGACACAGGCAGGCAACTAGCAGTGTGAGAACAATGTCAGCAATGGCAGCTCAAGTACTTCTCCTGACAGTCTATTTAAATGGAACATCCCTGTATTATAAAAATTACAACACAGGCTCCATTCGAAATGTTTAGTAATGGCAATCTACAGATACTAATTGCAGGTTTTTCAGTCACTGCATACCTTATTTTTCTTTTATTTTCCATTATTTTTATGGTGGCCATTTTTACTAAAGTCTGGTACACGTGGGTCAAATATTGGCTGGTTCAACAAAAATCATCTGACATTTTGCCTGTGTGTACATCAGCCTGTCCGAAGAATCCGGCTGAACGTCCGGCTTCTGTCGAACAGGCATGCTGGATAACCAGCTTCAGATTAGTGCTGGCAGCCAATGGCTTCCCCTGTTAGAACACAATACTCAGCAGGGAGATACTATACGATGTTAGTATAGCAAGCTCCTCAGTTTTCTTTTTGTGGAGCCCTCTAAGCTGAAAAAAAAAAGAAAAACCTTAGTGTGTATGAGGCATAAGGGCAGAATAAACCATCTCCCTTTACTTCCTGGAACCCTACCTAGAACTCTGGGGCTGCCTCCTGGAAAATGTGACAGGAACTTCCCAGGACACAGCTGTAAGTCCAAGGTGATGTTACCAGTGCCTTAAAGTGGAGCTCAACCCAAAAAGGGGAAATTCTACTTTAAAGCACTCCTCCCCCTTCTCCTAGGTTACATTTTGCATGTTTTTTTTCGGGGGGGGGGCAGATACCTAGTTTTAACAGGTACCCGCTGCCACTTCCCCTTGGATCACCTAGGTGAGCCAAACGGTAGTTCTCCTTTCCCCATCCTTTCCTGCAATCTTCTGGGACGTCACAGGTCCCAGAAGATTGCCCGTCCATTCAGGATGCACAGTGTGGCTCACACATGCGCAGTGCACACCCTGCTGTATGCCCACAGTTGTAATGTCCGCATCGGGGAGAGGAGAGGGAGAGAATTGATTGTTCGGGCGGCAACATCGCTGGATCTAGGTACAGGTGATTGTGTGTTTATGAAAAGTCAGTAGCTACAATTTTTATAGCTGCCGACTTTTCATAAAACACAAAAACAAGTGGAGATCCGCTTTCAGGAAACCAGGTAGTAGAAAAACAGTAAATTGTACAAAAAAAAAAACAGTAAAAGTAAAAAGCCAAAAATTTTTAAACTGATGAATTTAAGATGATTTATTGTCAGCGCGCAGATCTGCATGCTGCTTGTAGTGAAAGGTCCACTTTTAACCAACATGAAAACAGTAGGACATGAATTTTTATCACAACGATTACTTTTGGTGGACCCATCAAAAACCAAATAAAAAGGATACACGTCTTACCTTCTGCTTGTCATGAATAGAAAAAGATTTATTTGAGCACCATCATGTTCCCTACTGCCTAGTCTAGGGTTTCTCTACCAGGGTTCCTCCTGAGGTTGCTAGGGGTTCCTTGAGCAATGGGCAATTTCTGCCTCTCAGATAAGTTCCCAATGACCCCATTGTTCCTTTTAGCTATCTGTAAGGGGGTAAATCTTCCTAATGATGACAAGAGTAAGGAAAATTCTTTCCACTGACTGTCACACTAATGTGTCACGAGTTGAAGATTTTTAATTTTTAGCAGGGGTTCCCCGAGACCAGAAATTCATTTCAAGGGTTCCTCTGTGTTGAAAAGGTTAAGAAAGGCTGGCCTAGGCTATAGAGATTTGGTCTCTGACTGCTAGGTAAATTGCAGGTGATGTCATAAGAATTATGATTTTATATCATAAGAAATAAAGAGAGTTCACAGTTTTATTCAGACAGACCCTATCAGTGAGATAAAAGGGTGAGCAGGAAGAAGCCTGCTTATGTAATAAGGAAATATGGCTGCCCCTTGTAAACATGCAATTAAAGTAAATGTAAACCATCACCTTGTAAAACAACTCACACAGTTTGAAATGAAAGGCAAAACATTTGGGTATAGATATAAAAAATGAAACATTATAAATATCTTTTTTCCTCTCTCTTTTTTATAAGTGATCACATACCCTCTGTTCTCAGCTGCATAAGGATGTTAGAGAGAACAGCAGCACATGTGCTCCCCCCCACACAGGTATTCACTGGGAGGAGAGACAGCAGCACACTGGTCCTCCCAGTGAATGGCTGTGTGGGGGCATGGGCAGGGAAGCATGGTGTCAGGTCAAGTCAAATGTGATAAGGACAAAACGTGATCATTGGAGAGCATGCAGAGTTCTCAGCACAAACAACTCTGTCCTCTCATGCCTATTGTGGTCAGTTTCTGAAAGAAAGCAAAGGAACCGACAGGAACACCAGGGATTTAACACAAAAGAAGGAATACAAAGAGAACAGGATACTTTCTCATACAAGTACATGATACAGCAGGCACATATCAGGAATATGAAGTGTTTTTTTTTTTTTTTACATGGCTATTGTATAGGACACCAGGAATGGGTCCTGAAAGGGAGATCCGTTTCCCTATTTTTTGGGCTGTGTCCCTTTAAGGGGATAACCTATGTGCATTTTTGTAGTACTCATTATGCAGGGTAAGAGGTTCTGGGATAGTCCAGGTGGAGAGAAGAGGGGCGATTTACAGTTCTCACAATTGGCAAGTCCCTTTTTGAGACCCGGAATTTGGTTCAGAGACTCTGGATGGGAAAAACTCTCCAAGTTCCAAATCCAGGGAGTTTGGCCCTGAAGGGATTAAAACACATGCAAGGTAGTCTTGATAAAGCAACATTGAGAAAGCCACACGTCTGTGAAGGAATGTGGGGTGGTTCAGCTGTGAGGGAGTGAACTCACTAGAGACTAAGGGCTGGTTCACACCACATGCAGTCCAGTGCATTTTTTTTTCTGCAACAAAATCGCATGGACAGTAGGTTACACAGATTTTAATGACAACGTTCACACCACTGCAGTGCATTCCAGGAAGAACAGTTTCAGCTTGTATAATAGCAGTGTGAACAGTAAGCTTTTATGGAACTTTCAGCAAGTTTTGCATAGCTTTTGGCACGCATCGATCCTTTTTCCCTAGGTTTTAAAGCGCCCTTCAACTCCTGTTTAAAAAGGTTGTCCACCGATCTTAAAGGGAGTGCTGACTATCACTTTAAACAAGCTGCTAGCAGGCTTTCAACAAATTTCAGTGGTGCTGAAGCCTGCTAGCAGCAGTTAGGTGACAATCAGCACTCCCTTTACGATCGGTGTATGACATTTTCAAACTGAAACTAAAGTTTAAAAGATTCAAAAAAGCTTGCTTAATGGTCTGCAAATGCATTGTAAAAGCTTGCTGGTTCACATCGCTCTTATACAGGCTGAAGCCCGTGTGAAACAGGCCTTAGTAACCTCAGGCTAGTACATTTCCAATTGGAAAAGCTGATTGTGTAATGCTCAAATCAAGAGGAATGCTTGCAATAACTCTGCACCCTTGGGGTGGAAAAGAAGACATCTTCAAATCAAAGACAAAAGGCATTCCAAAGTCTGTGCAAGTTCTATCCTTCCTTCTGGTTAATACATCATACAGGCACCCCTATTAATGCCTGATAGAAGAAGAAAGGAGGAGCAGTTCTTAAAGTTCCATACAAACAGGCCGAATGTCAGGAGACCAGCCAGTTCATAAAAAAGAAAAATGGTTACATTCGGCCCATGTGTAGGTCGGTCTGTCTGACAGAAGCCGGTGGTTTGGCTGGCTTCTGTCTGACATGCATTCTGGAAAAACAACAGCCGGCCGACTCCAGATCAGCGCTCTCAGCCAATGGCGGAGAGCTCTGATCAGAGTGTTCTGGAGGGGAGAACGGTTAGAACACAATAGAACATCAGGGGAGATCGCTGTACTAACATTGGATAATTAGTACAGCAGCTTCGACCCTTTTTTTGTTAAAGAGAAGTAAAGCCTGAAAAAAAAAAAAAAAAATATATATATATATATATATATATATATATATATATATATATATATATATATATATATATATATATATATATTTTGGTTACCTGCAAAGTAAATGAATAATGTGCTAGTATGCAACGCATACTAGCACATCATGTGACACTTGGGAAGGATAATTTCCATGCTAGGATATATATAACAGGCTGCAGGCTACATCACATATGCCAATGAAGGAATATGAAGCTAGAAGTCAGAGGGAGGGATAGGTGGCGCTGCCTATAAAGAACTGTGGGTGTATCCAAGTAAACCACTAATGTGTAAGGATCTAAAGTAAGTATTAGACCAGAAAGGAGGCATTTGTAACCAATAGGGAATCCGATATGGGTCTATATTGTGAAAATCAATGAATTCAAGTGCTCTGGTGACACGTAATAAATGAAGAATCAATAAACAATCTCACAAAATCTATATTAAACCAAAGTGGTATATAAAGTGCTCTATGTGTAAAGTGCAAACAGTGAGTTCAAAAAATATAGAAATATAAAGTGACTTGTGGCAAATAGGAAAAAAAAATATTATAAAAAAACAAACAGTGTATAGGTGTGAATCATGCAAAACCACAATGTGTTGCTCTTCAAACCAATAAATAAATAAGTCCATAAAAAGGTGATAAAGTGCAGAAGTTGATGCAAATTGCAATCTCCAGTGGTCAACCGTGAAGGTGGATACAATCATGCCAAAACCCACACTTACCAGAATATGGAACCCCTCCTGCAGGGGTCATAGGGATTAGCAATCAAAAAGCTGTACATTTCCTCTCCTCCTCTACATGCCCAGTCATGGGAGCAGGGGGGGGCAGAATATAGAAACCCCAAACAAGTGCCACAAACACCACAATATCCTAATATGCTCGATTCCAAGGCATATCATTACAGGTAAATGGGGATGGGAAAAATATCTCAGTGTGAATCCAAAAAATACATTTTATGCCAAAGAAGTAAAGGTTGTTTGTACTTACAAAGTAAGGCAGCGTATGTGGTAAAGGCAGGCGTTGTGTCCGGAACACAATGCGTTCACAGACCAACTTCTGCACTTTATCACCTTTTTATGGACTTATTTATTCATTGGTTTGAAGAGCAACACATTGTGGTTTTGCATGGTTCACAACTATAGACTGGGTTTTATTTTTATTTTTTTTATGTACATTCGTTTTTTTCTCTTTCCCATTTGGCACAATTTATTATATTGATATATTTTTTGAGTTCACTGTATGCGCTTAGCACATAGAGCACTTTATATACCACCTTGGTTTAATATAGTTCTAGGAGATTATCGTTTGATTCTTTATCTATTACGTATCACTAGAGCACTTTAATTCATTGGAATATAGACACATATAGGATTCCCTAGAATATAGACCCATATAGGATTCCCTAGAATATAGACACATATAGGATTCCCTATTGGTTACAAACACCTCCTTTCTGGTCTAATGCTTACTTTAGAGCCTTACACATTAGTGGTTTACTTGGATACACCAACAGTTCCTTTTTAGACAGCGCCACCTATCCCTCCCTCTGATTCCAATTATGTGACACTTACCTGCAAATGAAGCCCACGTCGTCCCCGCTGGAGGCCGCATCCATTTTCGCCTGTCTTCCTTCTGGGTCTGTGGACTCTGGCTGTGAATGCGTGCAGGAGCGGCCAGTCACAGCACAGGGCTCTGAAGAATTGGCACGGGCAGCCGTTCCTTATGACAGCATTGGCTGCATGCACTGTAAATAGCCCCTAAACCAGTGATGGCGAACCTTGACACCCCAGATGTTTTGGAACTACATTTCCCGTGGTGCATGGGAAATGTAGTTCCAAAACATCTGGGGTGTCAAGGTTCGCCATCACTCTCCTAAACGGTGCAAGTTTAGGAGATATTTACAGTACCTAAAAGGGAAAAACTGAATTTTTGTAAAATCTTACCGTAAAATTCCTTTCTCTGAGTCCTTCGACAGTCGCCGCCACTTCATAATCTTCACTAATGGGGTAATTGACCTTTGCTCCGCAGGAGTAGCTAGGCAACAAGATTTGTTAATATCAAAGCTTTTAGCATATCACACCCCTAGGGGGTGGTCCCCTCAGTCAATACCTCCCTGCTTCCTGCATTCTCAACTCAGTTTCAGTAGCATAGCAGTAGAGTACATAAACAAACCCCAAAAGAGGGGCGGGGCGGCGACTGTCGGAGGACTCAGAGAAAGGAATTTTACGGTAAGATTTTACAAAAATTCCGTTTTCTCTTACGTCCTCCGACAGTCGCCGCCACTTCATAATCTTCACTAATGGGGACGTCCCAGAGCAGTGTAGACATGAGGGGTGGGAAAAACGCAGCCGCGCCTAAAGCAACGCAGTACCCACAGAAAAAAGAACCTTACCAAAGTAAGAGAACCAACTGGGCAACAGGAAAAATGTGCTCAACAGGAGCAACAACCCAGGAAGAACAAGTAACCTAGGGGTAAACACACCCCCAACAGCCAAGGACCCAAACAAGGGACCCTAAGGCACTGCCGCACTAAGAACTTTACGGCCAAAGGAAGCATCTGCCGATGCCTGAACATCCACCTTGTAAAATTTTGAGAAGGTGTGAACGGACGACCAAGTCGCCGCCTTACACACCTGGGCCACAGAAGCCTGATGACGATAGGCCCAAGACGTGCTCAGAGACCTGGTAGAGTGCGCCTTCACAGGGAAAGGAGGAACCTTCCCCTTCAAAGCATAGGCTTGCACAATGGTCTGTCTGATCCATTTGGCGATGGTCGCAGCCGACGCCGCCATGCCCTTCTGAGGACCCTCTGGAAGGACAAATAGAGAATCCGACTAGCGAAAGGATTTTGTCGATGACAGGTAAACTCTGATCCCCCGGACAACATCCAAGGCATGCAAAGCCACCCCCTTTGGATGCTTAGGCTTCGCGCAAAGCGAAGGCAAGACAATGTCCTCATTGAGGTGAAATTCCGAGATCCTCTTCGGAAGAAAAGAAGGGTTAGGTCGTAAGACCACCTTATCCAAGTGAATCACCAAGTAGGGAGAGCTGCAGGACAAGGCCGCCAGCTCCGATACCCTGCGAGCCGAAGTGATCGCCACCAAAAAGGCAACCTTCCTGGACAACAGAGACAACGAGATCTCCCTGATCTTCTCAAAAGGAGCATGCTGCAACACGGACAGAACAAGGTTCAAGACCCATGGAGGTAAAGGGTCCCTCCGAGGAGGGGCCAAGTGTCGCACCCCTTGAACAAAGGTGCTAACCAAAGAATTAGACGCCACAGGGCGTTGAAAGAGAACAGCCAGCGCAGAAATCTGACCCTTAATCGTGGCCAACGCCAAACGCTGGTCCACGCCCGTTTGAAGGAAAGCCAACACTCTCGATACCGAGTACGAGCGAGGGGAATACCCCCTGGACTCACACCAGGCAAAATACGCCTTCCAAGTACGGTAGTAAATCTTCCCCGAAGAGGCTTTTCTAGCCTTGATCAAAATGGGAATGACCTCAGGGGAGAGACCCCTATCCTTCAGGACCTGGCTTTCAACAGCCAGGCCGTTAAAGCCAGCAACTGTAAAGCAGGATGGAATATCGGTCCTTGAGACAGGAGATCTTCTCGAAGAGGCAGACGCCACGGAGCGTCGACCGCCAGATTCACGAGGTCTGCGTACCAAGACCGGCGAGGCCAGTCTGGCGCCACCAGAATCACCGCGTGCGGTTCCGAGGCCAACCGGCGAAGGAGCCTGGACAGCAGCTGAATCGGTGGAAAGGCATACATCAGACGATACTGATGCCAGGGTGCCACTAACGCGTCCGAGGCGTCTGCCTGAGGATCGCGCGTCCTTGCACGAACCTTTCCACCTTGTTGTTTAGACGAGACGCAAACAGGTCCACATCTGGGGAACCCCACTTCGCGCACAACAACTGAAAGACATCCGGGTGAAGGGACCATTCCCCCTGGTCCAGGGTCTGGCGACTCAGATAATCCGCCTGCCAGTTCTCCACCCCCGGAATGTGAACTGCAGAGATCGCCGGGACGTACGTCTCGGCCCAAGGCAGAATGTCGGCTACTTCCCGAGCCGCTCGGGCACTCCTGGTGCCCCCTTGGTGGTTGATGTAGGCCACCGCTGTGGCATTGTCCGTCTGCACCCGAACCGGACGGCCCTGAAGCCTGTCCGTCCAACGCAGAAGGCAGAGATTTATCGCTCGCAATTCCAGAATGTTGATCGGAAGGGAGGATTCCTCCTCCGACCAAGTTCCCTGGGCGGACAGAACGCCCAGAACACCACCCCAGCCCGACAGGCTGGCATCCGTGGTGATCACCGTCCACGACAAAGGACGAAAGGACTTGCCCCCCGACACCGCCGGGGACTGGAGCCACCACAAAAGACCCCTTCGGGTGAGGCGGCTCAACGAAATCCGCAGATCCAGAGATTGCGGACGCCCGTCCCACTTGGCCAGGATCTCCGCCTGAAGATCCCTCGTGTGAAACTGGGCGAAGGGAATCGCCTCGAAAGCCGAGACCATCAATCCCAGATCCAGATACCCCAAGACAGAGATGCCCTGGGCTCTCAATAAAGCCAGGACCGGCGCAAGCACCTTGGTGAACACCCGCGGAGCCGAAGCGAGACCAAAGGGTAACGCCATGAATTGGTAATGATCCTCCGCAATGGGGAATCGAAGGTACCTCTGGTGACCCTCGAAAATGGGGATGTGAAGGTACGCATCCTTCAAGTCGATGGAGGCCATGGATTCCCCCGGAACCAGGGCAGCCACCACCGAGCGCAAGGATTTCATGCGGAACTTGCGAACCCGCACAAAGCGGTTCAGAGCTTTTAAGTCCAAAATCGGACGTACCTTGCCCTCCTTTCTGGGCACAGTGAACAGATTGGAATAGAACCCCCAAAATCTGTCCCGATGAGGCACCGGAACCACCACTCCCTGTGCCCGCAGGTCCCGCACCGCCAGGTGCAGATCCTGCAAGCGCTCCGGAAACAGCTGAAGATTTGAGGGAAAAAATCTGCTCGCCGGCCGAGAGAGAAACTCGATCTTGTATCCAGATCGAACGATTTCCTTAACCCACCTGTCCCGAATGCGGGCCAGCCAGGGTTGAAGAAAACCGAGCAAACGTCCCCCCACCCCAGAACCGGGTGAGGGCGCCCCTTCAGGCCGAATTGGTATGGGCAGCGGACCCGGACTGGCCGGACTTCTGCTTACCTGCCCACGGCTTCTTCTGGGAGCCTTGGCCCTTGAAGGGCTTGCCCCTATCTTGCGACCGAAAGGCACGAAAGGACCCCTGAGAGGGCCTAAACAAGGTATTCTTCTTATTCTTGTGAGTTTGGGGTAAGAGAGTGCTCTTACCCCCGGAAATTCCCTTTATCAGAGTATCCAAAGACTCGCCAAAAAGGCGAGATCCTGCGTAGGGCAAATTAGCTAAAGTCTTGCGAGATGATTGGTCAACCGACCAACATTTCAGCCATATCAGGCGACGGTTCAATACCGCCACACTTGAGAGGCGTGCAGCCAAAGGGACTAAATCCAAGTCCGCATCACACAAATACATGACACCCTGATGAATTTGATCCACCATAGCCAATGTTGTCGGTGGAGCAGAGTCAGCCACCAGGGTGCGCCTGAGCACCTGCGCCCAATCCGCAATAGCCTGAGCTGCCAAAATGGAAGCAAAAATAGGCTTCAGCATAGAACCAGCAACCGTATAAGCATGACGGGCAAGAGACTCCAATCTGCTGTCCGTAGGGTCCCGGAACACCGGGGTATCCTCAGCAGGGATCGCAGTAGATTTATTTAAAACCGCCAGCGCGTGATCCACCTGAGGCGGCACACACCAACGCTCATCAGTGGTGGGTGTAAATGGATAACGCAGCTTGAACTTACTTGGCACAGTAAAGGGCTTCTTTAAATTGCGCCATTGCTCATAAACAGCGCGCTGAAATTCCGCAGGGCAGGGAAAAACCTGCGCTGTTTTGCGTTTCCTTTGCGTCCCATAAGAGGACATCAAAGCAGGAGGACATGGTTCATCCTGCAAACGCAGTGTTTCCTTGATAGAAGCAACCAACTCATCCATGAGTGCAAGCTCTTCAGGCGAGCCAGGGGGAGAATTATCAACCCCTTCTACCTCAGCCTCCCCCTCAGACCCCCCCCAAGGTCCAGAGATGAGCGAGACCCTGAGAAGGGCACTCCAGCCATAGCAGCCCCATCGCCCTCTGAATCAGAGGAAATAGACAATCTGGGCCGTTTTGTGGATCGATCAGCCATTAGCATCTGCACCTGAGAAGCCAAGTTCGCCACAATAGCAGCCAGATCAGCCCCCTCGGGGGATGCAGCAGCCCCTTGGCCCCCCACCAAGGTGGGAGGAAACTTGCAATCCTGAGAATCCATGCCCCAGCAATAATTGAAAAAAGGAGGACTGCCCCTTTAAGACCGCGGCGAGCATAGCCCACCGCACACTACTGTATGTACCGACCCCCACAGGGATAAGGACACTGAGCAAGGAAATACAGGAAAAGGAAAGGTAAAAACCTGGAGAGACCACACAGGCTGCTGCCACCGATCGCTGTTCCAGAGCAAAAGGAAGTGATGCAATGACTGACTGCCCTATAAAGCCTATGCAGGCTACACAAACATGGCCGCTCGGCCGAGGCATTTCAGGCAATGAGAAAATGGCGCAGACATTTGGCTGTATGATCGATCGCCGCCAAAATGGCGGCGTTTGGCGCCAAAACACAACGCCGTACCACCCAGGGCCGGTCACCATAATTTGCTGCAAAAAATGGCGGGCCGTAGTAGCGGCCGCCGCACAGCATGTCCAAGCCCAGTCTGCCCCATACTCTCACATAGCAGAGCGGGAGAGCCCCCCCCCCCCCCCGCAGCCCACAGAAAGGCAGCTAATCCACACAGGAATCTGACAGGGAGCTCAGCACATACACAGACATGCAGGGTCACACAGTCACAGACTGACACCCAAAAACAGACAGGTCCCTACATAGAATTGCACTTACCAGTCCGGATGGCGTGGGGAGCCTTCTCCAGCGACCAAACCGCTGCCTTGAGGACAGGGAGTGTCGCAGCCAGGATGCAGTGGAACTGCTGTGCGAAACCGCAAATGGCGTCCGGTGAGGTAGCCACCTCACAGGCAGCATCCCTGCAGCGAACAGGGATGGGTCGTTCAATATGCCAGGGAAACCTGAGCTGAACGCTCGATGGCAGGCTGGGAAGCCCCTGGCCCTGAACCCTGGGATCCAGGGTGGCCAGTCCGAGACCCAGCTCCGCATGATCATCTTCATCCGAAGAAACTAAACTAATGCTGAGAAAAAGAACAGCTAAGTAAAAGAAAGAGAAAAATACTCAAAATAAAATCAAAAAGAGGATAGAAGGCTGAGACTGAAAGCCCCAGCACAGGATCAGCCAGCTACTCCTAAGCTAGGCATTAGAAACTGAGTTGAGAATGCAGGAAGCAGGGAGGTATTGACTGAGGGGATCACCCCCTAGGGGTGTGATATGCTAAAAGCTTTGATATTAACAAATCTTGTTGCCTAGCTACTCCTGCGGAGCAAAGGTCAATTACCCCATTAGTGAAGATTATGAAGTGGCGGCGACTGTCGGAGGACGTAAGAGAAACATTGTTATTAGCTTACCTATAGGCAGTGTTGGGGGTAACGAGTTACAAAGTAACGGATTACAGTAACTACATTACTTTTTTTGGTAACGAAGTAACGTAACTAGTTACAATACTAATATTGGTAACTACACTACTTTACTAGGCTATAGGAGGTAACTACACTACTTTACTAGGCTATAGGAGGTAACTACACTACTTTACTAGGCTAAAGGAGGTAACTACACTACTTTACTAGGCTAAAGGAGGTAACTACACTACTTTACTAGGCTATAGGAGGTAACTACACTACTTTACTAGGCTATAGGAACGCGCTTTCCTGCGTTACCCAAGCCGTGCGATACAATCGTTATTTCGAAGAATAGAGAGGGATGAAGTTTATGACTTTTTGTTGCACTTTATGTTTTATTCTGTTTTTTCAGGTTTTCTTCTCATGTTTCCCAAAGCCTGTGTTTATACAATAAACTCTATGCAGAAAGAGTGTCATGCATCTTCTTCTACACGGTCAATTAAGAAAGAGGAAGGTAAAGTAATAAGTAATGAAGTTACTTTTCAAATACAGTAACTAGTAAAGTAATCTCGTTACAATTTACAGAAGTAACTAGTTACATTTTTTGAGTAACTACCCCAACACTGCCTATAGGTGCAAGCATTACAGGGGGGGTATACAACCACTTTAAACCAAATGGGTCGAAAAAAAAAAAAAAAAAAATTGTGTGTACCAGGCATAACAGCAGAGCAGTCAGAGAACAAGCATGTCCATCTGTCTGATATTACCAGGGATATATATTTGTCCATTCTATGGCCATTCTTGGTCAGTTTTCTTGAGACAAAAAAAGTCTATCAAATCATTAAAATAGCCATTCTCCAGTTGAGCTGCTAGACAAACCTAAATTGCTTTTACAAGGAAAGAAACCACAAACATAAGCTTTCACCAATTTCATTATCAACAGGAAACTGACACGAGAAGGATATATCTTTTGCTTTTCTTCATTGTATAAAACATCTACCAGCTGGATCACATTGCGATGCCTCAAGCGCCTCAGTAGCTGAATTTCTCTGAAAAAAAAAAAAAAGGGAAGAACTAGCAGTATTACCATATTAGATAGAAGAAAAACACACAAGAGAAACAGGATGTTAAAACATACAAAAGACAGCAGGAAGTTATGATTGTTAACACCTTTTATACACGAGAAAAGATCCAAATTTTAAAGGGCCTTCTTTAGATTTGGGAAGGTACCTCTACAGGTAACAAATGGTGCCCACACACTAGATGAACAATTGTTTGAAAATCTGTCATTTGGACAGTTCGTTGGTTTTTTAGCTAATAATTGGGCACAAAACGGAAATCGGTGGGGATGTTTTGGAGCAAAAAAGAACAAGTTTGGAAAATTTCTGCTGAATAATCGATAAATTGAAAGGTGAAAGTAGAACTACAGGCAAAACTTTTTTTTTTACCCATTTTGGATAGAGTAAGGCAGGGTTTATAAGCCCTGTAAGGTTTATTTTTGTCATCTGTGTCCCATTGGCGAGATTTACCTTCCTGTCCCATAGCCAAACAGGAAGTGAGAGGAAATGCCTGCAAATTTAAAGTGGAGTTCCACCCTAAAATTTAACTTCAGTCAATCTTCTTGCTCCAGGGTCACCTGAAAAACAAATGGATAATCGCAATTTTTGTTTATTTTTTTTTTTTACTTACCTTGTTTTAGAAGAGAATATACTCGCCTTACTTCCTCTTCCTCCCTCTGCGGCCACGGCCCGTCGTCACTTCCTGGCTTGCAAGGATTCCTGGGAGCTGAACGTCATCGCTCCCAGGAATCAATGCGCCTGCACCGGCCCCGACGTCAGTTCCGGTGCAGGCACGTCATACCTTGCTAAACAGCTTCTGGGCATGCCCAGAAGCTGTGCAGGGATGACGCTGCAGCCCCAGAAGTGACGGCAGGGCCGGTGCAGTGCATCATGGGACCGAAGAGGACGCAGAAGAGGATCACGCTGGCTTCAGCTGCCCACACCTTAGATGGCAGCGCTGGACAATACATTTTCAAGGTAAGTATTTCTTCTAAAAGGTAAGTGCAACCTGGGACAGTTCAGAGGCTATCCATTGTGGAATGCACTAGCCCTGACTGTCCCGGGGGTATTTTTATGTATTTTTTTTTTTTGTTTTAGGTGGAATTTCCCTTTTAAGGAATCTCTTGGGGAACCCCAGGTCACCAGAACTAGTGTCCCCTTTGGAAGATTTCCCCTCTATTGCTTTTTAAAAAGGGACAACCCAAAATTTGGGATTTTTTTACCATCGCTTTTAATGATAATGGTAAACAGGACATATAGAGAGGGTAAATCTCCCCAACGGGGGCACAGACAGCGATAAAAACTGATAGGTGTTCTAATCCATCTCCCCTCTAGCCAAAAAAGTTATGCCTTTAGTTATACTTTAATGCGTTTCTCGTATGAACTGTTTGCACTAAGCATATGTGACAAAATGAATGAAAAATGGATGTCCTTTGAACGATCAATCAAAATTCCATCATTACATGATGGTAAAATAGTTTGCTATCATGGCCGAGTATTAGTTAATCGAAAAGGAGTTCAAACTACTTTTTGTATGGTATATGGCCAGCATAAGAATTTTCTTTTCAATTTCGCACCATTAGTGGGCTGCAGCAACAATTGACTTCTGTGCGGCCATCAAACTTGAGTTATCGGGCATGTTGGAAATTTTTGAAAAAACAAAAAAAAATTTCTAATTAAATGATGGGAGAATCGTATGAGAAATAATTGAAAAACAAAACAAATGCGCTTGAGCACAAGGAAAATTCCCAGAAAGAAAAGAAGATTTCCGGCCACAAAAACTATTTTCTGTAGCAACACGAGGTGACTGAAGGATTGATTGGTCAAATTTTAAAACCTTGGTACTTATGGCACCAAAATAATTGTGTGCTTTAAATTGCTTCCAGCATTATTCCGGTTTATTCTTGCAGGAAGCTGCCATTTTGCTGAAGCCCAGAGCCCCTGAACAGCAGTAAATTTTTAGGCTGTCAGGGGATCGGCCTCCAGTGGTTCTGTTTTTTTAGCTCAATGCCTAAAAGAAACAGCAACTGACCATGTGCAGAGCAGGGTGAGGCAGTATATTACTGGATATTAAACCGTATATGCACTTATTTGTAATGTTTTACATAGCTATACCTGCAAAAGTATGCATCTTTTTTCAGATCCTTGGAGAGTTCTTTGCCATGAGGTCAAAGATCAAGTGAGAGTGATAACACCAAATTTAACACACCTGCTCCCCATTCACACCCGAGACCTTGTAACACTAATGAGTCACATGACACCGGGGAGGGAAAATGGCTAATTGGGTTTAATTTGGACATTTTCACTTAGGGGTGTACTCACTTTTGTTGCCAGAGGTTTAGACATTATTGACTGTGTGTTGAGTTATTTTGAGGGGACAGGAAATTTACATTGTTATACAAGCTGTACACTCACTGCTTTACATTGTAGCAAAGTGTCATTTTTTCCAGTGTCACATGAAAAGTTAAAATAAAATATTTACAAAAATGTGAGGGGTGTACTCACTTTTGTGAGATACGATTATATATATCTATCTCTCTCTCTATCTCTCTATATCTCAATACTCAATGGAAGGTAATGAATGGCTATTTAATTTAATGAATCAAAAATGTATCACAAAAAAGTGAATATGTGCAAATTGTGTCATGCATTAAAATTGGTACCAAGACTCACATCCTACAAACCTAAAAACATGCATCCACCTCTCAATAAATTTACTGTTTAACCACTTAAGGACCAAGCCTATTTCTGACATGTTGTTTACAAGTTAAAAATAAGTATTTTTTGCTAGAAAATTACTTAGAACCCCCAAATAAATAAATATATTATATATTATATTTTTTTTTTTTTTAGCAAAGACTCTGGAGAATAAAATGGTGGTTGTTGCAATATTTTTTGTCACGCGATATTTGCGCAATGGTCCTTCAAACGCATTTTTTTTTTCCCGAAAAAATAAATTTAAAGGAATGTTAAAAAAAAAAAAAAAACACTAAACAGTAAAGTTGGCCCAATTTTTTTGTATATTGTGAAAGATGTCACAGTAAATAGATACCTAACATGTTACAGTTTAAAATTGCACACACTCGTGGAATGACAACAAACTACGGTATTTAAAAATCTCCATAAGCGACGCATTAAAACATTTTTAACGGTTACCAGTTTAGAGTTACAGAGGTCTTTTTTTAGAAATTTTGCTCTTGCTCCGACGATCGCATCGATACCTCACGTGTGATTAATAAAAATATCCGATTACTTTTATTGCTGTAACAAGGAATGTAAACATCCCTTGTTACAGTAATAGGCAGTGACAGGTACTCTTTATGGACTCGGACCAGCCAGCAGATGGCTGGTTTCTTGGGTCGCCAGATGGGAGGGGACACCCAGGAACAGCCATGGAAGGCGGTGGGAGGGGCATCCCTTCCTGCTTGCTGGGATAACAGCCGAATGGCTGCTGAGCTGCATTGGCTGTTTTCTCCTGAAAGCCAACCGCCGGCTCTAAAAACCGGTAGCAGGTTGATGCCTGCAGCTGCAGGCCTCACCCCGATACAACCACATCTGCAGGCCGACGTACAGGTACTTCGGTTTGAGGGAAATGATTAAGGAAGCCCCTGTATACATCAATATATAGAATATCCAACAATCACAGGAATCAAAAATAATAATGGTAATGGTGATTCCATGTATGGTGGATAAATGGAGCTATGGGAAAAAAAAAAGAGCTCAATATTTGGTGAAACAAAACAAAAAAGGAGGGAAGACAAGCAAATAGCTATGCAATGGTAGTATCCCTCTGAAAGGTGATAAGACTCATAGATGCCAGTACTCCAAAGTGCCAAGTAAAAGGACAAATGAGGAAGCATTGAATTCTGGTTGACTCATTGTGACATCTCCCATAGTAATTAGGGAGAAATAAACTCTTGTGGTCCAGAGGAGGATAGGTGTTCACCAAAAACAAACAGAACATTGGTATTTGATCTGAAGATAGATTATGTGAACATAACCTCCCTCGCACATCCAGGTAAATCATTCCATACACTGTTTTGAAAAAGTGTGTGCAATTTATCCTTATTGATGAGAACACTGGGCGGGAACCTATGATCAGCTCCTCCCATGCTGTATATGCCCATTGGCTACACAGGAACAGTGCCCCTCCCTGGAAGTGATGTCACTAGTTTGCAGTAACCACACCCACTTGCTGCTCCTAAGCTGGATACACACTATACATTTTTCTTTAGATTTTTTTCCCTTTAAAATTTACCAAAACCATATAATTTAGAGGTCAAACCTAAACACTTAAATTTGTATGCAATCAGGAAGGCCCTTGCACTACACAGTTGAAGGTAAATCTAAAGGACATTGAAAAACATAAGTTGTATAGTGTGTCTCCACTTTGACTCAGCAGGAAGAGGGATTGAAGGCACGTGACAGCCCTGGATACTGCAAAATAAAAAAGGTAAAAAAATTGGATCTTTTTATATTTAACACAAGGCTGAACTCCGCTCACATAAATGATTGCAGGGGAGAATTTAAGTATTAGGCTTTACGTCCAATCTTATTTGAATGCATGACAGAAATGCAACAATGAATGCTACAAACTATTAATGACATCTTCACTATCAACAAGAGCTGCAGTAATGCTGAAACTCGAAACAGAATCCAGTTTCTACTTGTTAAATGTAATTTACATTTTTGAATGTGAGGACAGTATCTTGTATCCATTCGTTTGCCATAGAGATGAATGGGGAGGCCCACACACAGCAGTTAATGTTCACCTGGGGTGGTATCTTTATTGTGAACAGTGCTCCTTATTTCAATTTTGCCCTTGTCCACAGACCAGACCATGTTACCCGCCACAACACATTTGTGGGGAAGAGACCCTTGTCCTCTAAACATTGGAATAGGCTGCTTTGTCAATGCAGGTGATTGGAAGCTGGTGGTAGGTTATGGGGTGGGGGATGACAGGAAGTAGGGTGTTAGCAAGGTAGCAGTGGGGTGTGAGGAGTGATAAGGATGACATGAGGTAGGGTGTTAGCAAGGCGGCAGTGAGGTTCCAGGTGTGATAAGGATGACAGGAGGTACGGTCTTCGCAAGGTGGCAGTGAGGTGCCAGGTGTGAGGAGTATATGGCTGACAGGAGGTAAGGTGTTCGCAAGGTGGCAGTGAGGTGCCAGGTGTGAGGAGGATATGGAGGACAGGAGGTAAGGTGTTAGCAAGGTGGCAGTGAGGTGCCAGGTGTGAGGAGGATATGGATGACAGGAGGTAAGGTGTTAGCAAGGTGGCAGTGAGGTGCCAGGTGTGAGGAGGATATGGAGGACAGGAGGTAAGGTGTTAGCAAGGTGGTAGTGAGGTGCCAGGTGTGAGGAGGATATAGATGACGGGAGGTAGGGTGTTAGTAAGGTTGCAGTCGGGTCCAAGGTGGGATGGACATCATAGCTGATTGCTGCATGTGTAATATAGAACAGTTCAGTAACATGTACAGTGAAGAATTCGTGTTTATGGGATTGGCTGCCTCTTGAAATCCACTATTGCCTGTGTATTCATGCTTTTATGGGAGGCGGATCATTCATAATTTAAGACGTGACATCCCACCCACTGTGTTCTTTTTTTAGTTACTGGGTATAGAAGAGGGAGGGACTGGGCTGTCATCTAGGATCTGTATACATGCCTAAAATGTGTGAGGTCAATACCACGTGACCCGACTAGCTCCGATCAAACCGGAAATGTTCTCTCCAGCAAGAGAGAACAAAACGGAGTATGCGCAGCCTGACTCCACTCACTGTATCATATCCGGACTTGTCCAGGGGGACAATCTGTGCATACACCATCAAACAGCCTTTTTACACAATGCAGAGGATTAACCCCTTAGTTTCCACAGTGAGTACAACAAGCATGCTTTACTGCATATACAGACTGATTTTACTGTTGCAGGGAATGCAATACCTTCGTAATTGTGAAAACACACACACACACACACACACTACACAAAAGTATTATTGAACACGTCACCATTTTTCTAGGTAAAAATATTTCTAAAGGGTGCGATTGACATGAAATTTTCACCACGTCGGTAACAACCCATGCAATCCATACATGGAAACCCAAACAAATAAGTTCAAAAATTAAGCTATGTAGAATAAAATGGAATAACACAGAGGAAAAAAAAATTGAACACCTGAAGAAAGGGAGGTGAAAAAGGGCATGGAAAGCCAAGATACCTGTTGAAATCTATCAGTAATTAGAAAGCAATTCTGCACCTTGTCATTGCAAATTAATATCAGCTGGTTCGGTCACATCTGATGGCCTATTAAAATGGCGTCTCATTACCAAGGTGTCACACATACAAGAAACCTATCATGATGATTAAACAAACCGCTCTCTCAATACCTTTGCAACCCTATTGTTGCAAAGAATACTGATGGCATTGGTTACAGGATTTTCAAATGTCTGAATGTTCCAGTGAGAACGGTTGGGACCATAAGCCATAAAGAACATCATTTCACCATAAAATCAGCCACGACCAGGTGCTCCTGACAAGATTTCTGACAGGGGAGTGAACATAATTATCAAAAGAGTTTTCCCAGAGCCAATAATCACTTGTGGAGAGCTTGAGAAAGACCTGAATTAGCAGGTACAATTGTTTCAAAGAAAATAATAAGTAATGTACACAACTGCCATGGCCTGTATGCACGCTCACCACCCAAGACTCAACTTCTGAGGACAAAGCATGTTGAAGCTCATTTAAAGTTGCTGTACAACATTTAGACAAGCCTGTGAAATACTGGGAGAAAATAGTCTGGTCAGATGAGACCAAAATTGAACTCCTTGGATGCCACAATACACACATTTGCAGGTCAAATGGCACTGCACATCACCCCAAAAACACCATAACAACAGTGAAGTTTGGAGGTGCGAACATCTTTGTGTGGGGCTCTTTTTCAGCATACAAAACTGCCAAACTTTAGGTCATTGAAGAAAGGATAAATGAAAAATGTACCATGACAATCTTGATAAAAAATCTGCCGCCATCTACCAGGATGATGAAAATGAGAGGGTGGACACTTCAGGAAGACAATGATCCCAAACACAAAGCCAAGGAAACTCTCAATTGGTTTCAAATAAAGAAAATAAAGCTGCTAGAATGGCCCAGCCAATCACCTGACTTAAATCTAATAGAAAACCTATGGAAAGGACTAAAGATCAGAGTTCAAGAGTTGAAGAATCTTGGCCAAAAGCACAGCTGAGCAATGCATGTGACTATTTTTCTCCATACAGGTGTCTTGAAGAGGTCATTACCAACAAAGGATTCTGTATGAAGTATTAAAATAAACTTCAGTTAGCGTGTTCAATACCTTTTCCCTGTGTCATTGCATTTTATTACACACAACTTAATTTTTTGAACGGATTTGTTTTCTTTGTATGTATGGAATATACATGTGGTAAAAATTTCATATCAATAGCACCTTTAGAAATATACTTACCTAGAAAGATGGTGGAAACCAGTGTTCAATACTTTTTTTTACCCTTTATCTATATAAAACACACACACACACACTAATGTCTAAAGTATCGGGACACCTGCCTTTACACGCACATGAACACCCAAAGGTGTTTTATAGGGTTGAGGTCAGGATTCTGTGCAGGCCAGTCAAGTTACATAGTTAGTGAGGTTGAAAAGAGACATCAGTCCATCCAGTTTAACCTGTGCTGTGTGCGTGTGTTTGCTGTTAACCATACATTGTATACCCCTGTATGTTGTGGTCTTTAAGGTGCCCATCTAATAGTTTAAAAAAAAACTATCAATGCTCCCTGCTGATACCACTGCTTGTGGAAGTGAATTCTGCATCCTTACCACTCTGACAGTAAAGAACCCCTTGAACAGTTTAAGGTTAAACCGCTTTTCTTCTAGTTTTAGTGAGTGGCCCCGTGTCTTTTTGAATTCCCTTTCTCTGAAAAGTTTGTTCCTTATGCTAGGGTCATCACCAGTACAGTATTTGTACATTGATATCATATCCCCCCTCAAGCGTCTCTTCTCCAGAGAGAATAAGTTCAATGCTTGTAGTCTGTCTTCATAGCCGATATCCTCCATTACCCTTATTATCTTTGTTGCCCTTCTCTGGACTCTCTACAGTTCCAGCACATCCTTTCTGAGGACTGGTGTCCAGAACTGGATGGCATTTAAGATGTGGTCGGACCAGAGTCTTGTTAAGTGGGAGAATAATCGCTTTATCTCTGGAGTGAATCCCCTTTTTTTATACATGCCAATATTCTGTTCGCTTTGCCTACAGCAGCTTGACATTGCATGCCATTGCTAAGTCTGTTGTCTACTAGGACCCCATGGGTCGTTTTCTTAGATTTACCCAGAGGTTCACCCCTTAGCGAGTAAAACTTGCGTTCATATTTCTGACACCCACCTCCACTTCAAGCTCGCTCATCCATGTCTTTATTGAACTTGCTTTGTGCACTGGTCCAAATCCAAAGTATTTGGGGGGGGGGGGGTATAGTGGTGTGGGGTGGTTTTTCAGGGGTTGGGGTTGGCCCCTTCGTTGCAGTGAAGAGAACTCTTAAGGTGCCAGCATACCAAAACATTTATGGGAACAGTATAGGGATGGCCCCTTCCTGTTGACTAACATGACTGCACACCAGCGCACAAAGCAAGGTCCACAATGACATGGTTTGGGGTGGAAAAACTTGACTGGTCTGCACAGAGTCCTGACCTCAACCCGACAGAACAACTTTGGGATGAATTCGAGTGGAGACTGTGAGCCAGGCCTTTTTGTCCAACATCAGTGCCTGACCTCACTAATACGCTTCTGGAAGAATGGTTAAATATTCCCATAGACACACTCCTAAATCTTGTGGACAGCCTTCCCAGAAGAGTTATAGCTGTTATAGATTCAAAGGGTGGGCCAACTCAATATTGAACCCTATGGACTAAGACTGGGAAAATAATGGTGGACACAAAATATTGACACTGTGGGCCCAATTTTGACATTTTCACTTTGGGGTGTACTCACTTTTGTTGCCAGTGGTTTAGACATTAATGGCTGTGTGTTGTTATTTTGAGGAGACAGCAAATGTACACTGTTATACAAGCTTACACTCACTACTTTACATTATAGCAAAGTGTCATTTCTTCAGTGTTGTCACATGAAAAGATATAATAAAAGATTTACAAAAATGTGAGGGGTGTACTCACTCTTGTCACATTACATATACATATATATATATATACACATACATACACAAACACACACACACAT
Organism: Pelophylax lessonae; assembly: GCF_965119305.1. Classification (NCBI taxonomy): domain Eukaryota; kingdom Metazoa; phylum Chordata; class Amphibia; order Anura; family Ranidae; genus Pelophylax; species Pelophylax lessonae. The sequence goes on from NC_138768.1 coordinate 520,379,647, forward strand.
ATATATATATATACACACATACATACAGGGCTCAAAATTTAAAGTCCTGAGCTACTAGCCAGGCCTGAAGGGTTACTCGCCACCAGTTGCCCCACCCAACTCCTACCCTACCCCGCCCCTAAACACGCCCTCATAAATTATCTCATAAAATTACACTGTTAAATGTTTTTGCATTAATGCAGAAGTTACAAAAATAATTATTAACAACAACGTTTTCAGTGCCCATCAGTGCAGCCTAATCAGTGCCCATCAAGGGTCTGGAACCCCCCAAATCACCCTCCTAGTACCCCCCCCCCAAATTTCACCTCCTAGAACAAATCCTACCCGTCAAATCCCCCCCCCCCCCCATCAGAATTTTCCCCTAGCACAAAAAACCCCCATTATTCTTACTGGCACAACCCCCCCCCCCCCGAATATCCCATTTTAACAGCCCCAAGACTTCCTGTTTTGGCACAAATCCATCCCCCCACCCCATCATTCCAATAATCTCTTCAAGGACGATACCCAAATCCCCACTCCTGGCACAAATCCTCACCCCCTCCCCCAGCACGAATCACTCCTCCTAGCACCCTCCCCCCCAATTCCCCTGCTAGAAGAAATCTTATATTGTCACCTCTCAAATTCCCCCCCCCCCCCCATATCAATCCCACCTAGAAGTAATCATCTTCTCCCCACCCCTCCCAGTACAAATACTTTTTGGGGGATTGTCCTGGGGGGGGGGGGGGGGGAATTTGTACTAGGAGGGGTGGGGAGAAGATGATTACTTCTAGGTGGGATCAATATGGGAGGGGGGGCTGTGCTGACATAGGGGGGAATGGGCTAGGAGGGGGAGGGGGGATTGTGCTGATATGGGAATTTGGGAGGTGACAGGATAAGATTTGTGCCCCCAGTGCAGTTCTCCCTTTCCTCCAGCAGGCAGACCTCAGATACAGCGCGGCACATCCCTCTGATTCTCCTCTTCTGAGGCTCCTTCTCTTCATATGTCAGAGTGGAGGAGGAGCGGAGGAGGAGCCTAAGAGAAGCCTATTCCTATTCTTAAAGCTTTGCACGGACAGCACGGACAGCTGGCGGGAGAGATGCGGCTGCAGAAGCAGAAGGGGAAGAAGATTGCGGCTCAGGAATGACACTGGATGTCAGATGGGACTATACAGAGTTTGTTACCCGCCCCCTTTCCACATTGCTTGCTTTGACTCGGAGGACAGGGGATAACAAACTCTGTATAGTCCGGATCCGACATTCAGTGTCCTTCCTGAGCTGCAATCTTCTTCCCCTTCTGCAGCCACATCTCTCCCGCCAGCTGTCCGTGCAAAGGTTTAGGAATGGTCTTCTCCGCTCCACCTCCGCTCTATTTAAGGTGAAAAGAAGTTCCGATCTGAGGACTGCTATTGACAGGCACCCTCCACCTCCCATACTACAGACGCCCAGGGCAGCCGTCCATCCATCCCTTCCTCCCACCCACCCCTTGTACCGGCTCTGGACTTAACATGAGATGATCGGCTTACCCCCTCCATCAGTACTGCTGGCCGCATAATGTCAGAGCGCCGGATCATCCCGCTGTAACAGCTTGTAATTGTCGGGCGCTCGCCGACATACACAGTCCCGCCTCCTAGCCCGGCTTGTTTGATTGACGTTGCACGTCCTGGTTGGCCAGGTGTTCGGTCTATCAAAGAAGCCGGGCTAGGAGGCGGGACTGTGTATGTCGGCGAGCTCCCGACAATTACAACTAAAGCTGTTACAGCGGAATGATCCGCCGCTCTGACATTATCCGGCTTTCCTCTCCTCTCTTCCCCAGAGCTCGCCCAACATAATTTTCCACTCGCAAAATGCGAGTGGAAAATTTGAGGGCTGTGTATACAATATTTATATATATATATATATATATATATATATATATATATATATATATATATATATATACACACACACACACACACACACACATACACACAAAATATACATATACTGTGCAAGCGATAATATTGAAGTGGAAGGAGTATCAGACCACTGCAAATGTACAAAGACCTGGCCGTCCCTCTAAACTTTCAGCTCATACAAAGGAGAAGACTGATCAGAGATGCAGCCAAGAGGCCCATGGTCACTCTGGATGAACTGCAGAGATCTACAGCTGAGGTGGGAGACTCTGTCCATAGGACAACAATGTTGCATACTGCACAAATCTGGCCTTTATGGAAGAGTGGCAAGAAGAAAGCCATTTCTTAAAGATATCCATAAAAAGTGTTGTTTAAAGTTTGCCACAAGCCACCTGGGAGACACACCAAACATGTGGAAGAAGGTGCTCTGGTCAGATGAAACCAAAATCAAACTTTTTGGCAACAATGCAAAATGTTATGTTTGGCGTAAAAGCAGCACAGCTCATCACCCTGAACACACCATCCCCACTGTCAAACATGGTGGTGGCAGCATCATGGTTTGGGCCTGCTTTTCTTCAGCAGGGACAGGGAAGATGGTTAAAATTGATGGGAAGATGGATGGAGCCAAATACAGGACCATTCTGGAAGAAAACCTGATGGAGTCTGCAAAAGACCTGAGACTGGGACAGAGATTTGTCTTCCAACAAGACAATGATCCAAAACAAAGCAAAATCTACAATGGAACGGTTCACAAATAAACATATCCAGGTGTTAGAATGGCCAAGTCAAAGTCCAGACCTGAATCCAATTGAGAATCTGTGGAAAGAACTGAAAACTGCTGTTCACAAACGCTCTCCATCCAACCTCACTGAGCTCGAGCTGTTTTGCAAGGAGGAATGCGCAAAAATTTCAATCTCTCAATATGCAAAACTGATAGAGACATATCCCAAGCGACTACAGCTGTAGTCGCAGCAAAAGGTGGCGCTACAAAGTATTAACTTAAGGGGACTGAATAATTTTGCACGCCCAATTTTTCAGTTTTTTTATTTGTTAAAAAAGTTTGAATTAGCCAATAAATTTTGTTCCACTTCATGATTGTGTCCCACTTGTTGTTGATTCTTCACAAAAAATTATACAGTTTTATATCTTTATGTTTGAAGCCTGAAATGTGGCAAAAGGTCGCAAAGTTCAAGGGGGCCGAATACTTTCGCAAGGCACTGTATATACATATACACAAATAACACACACACATACTGTAATGCTTATAAGTGTTCATGCCCTGCCAGAATTTATGATTTCTTGGCCATTTTTCAGAGAAAATGAATGAGAACGCAAAAACTTTTCTTTCACGCATGGTTATAGTTTGGCTTGAGCCATTTATGATCAATCAACTGTGTTCTTTTTAAATCATAATGACAACAGAAACTACCCAAATGACCCTGATCAAAAGTTTACATACCCCAGTTCTTAATACCGTGTATTGCCCCCTTTAACATCAATGACAGCTTGAAGTCTTTTGTGGTATTTGTGAATGAGGCTCTTTATCTTCTCAGATGGTAAATCTGCCCATTCTTCCTGGCAAAAAGCCTCCAATTCCTGCAAGTTCTTGGGCTGTCTTGCATTAACTGCACGTTTGAGATCTCCCCAGAGTGGCTCATTGATATTGAGGTCAGAAGACTAAGATGGCCACAAATTCCAAAAAACACTATCTCTCCTGTGCTCAAGTGGTATGCAGGTTGGTGAATGTTCTAGGTGGTTTTTAGGCACAGATATGGTGGTCTTGCTGCCCCCTCAGGACCAAGGTTATCCAAAAAAAACCACTGTAAAAATAATAATGCGAAACGCGTAAGCCATACCAGGTTTTGTGGACGCCATCACGCTATCCAGCAGTAGAGAAGTGTTCTGGAGGCAAACGGTTCCCATTTTCTACACGCTTGTACATATCCTAGGTTTGTGAGTATATTGTAGGCTACCCATTTTTGATTTTAATAAACTTTTTAGTGGTAATGCACAAGGTCGGTGCGCCCTTCTTGTGTTATTGTTTTAATAAGATGGCCACACCAGAATCTTTACTTTATTCTGCTGTAGCCAATCACAGGTCAACTTGGCCTTGTGTTTAGGATCATTGTCATGTTGGAATGTCCAAGCACGTCTCATGCACAGCTTCCGGGCTGATACACATTTCCCTCCAGTATTTTTTGATAACATACTGCATTCATCTTGCCATAAATTCTGACCAAATTTCTTGTGCCTTTTGTAGCTCACACATCCCCAGAACATCAGCGATCCACCTCTGTGTTTCGCAGAAGGAATGGTATACCTTTTATCATAGGCTTTGTTGACTCCTCTCCAAATCTAACGTTTATGGTTGTGGCCAAAAAGCTCAATTTTGGTTTCATCACTCAAGAATGACTTTGTGCCAGAAGGTATGAGGCTCAACTGTGCTGTTTGGTGTATTGTAAGTGGGATACTTTGTGGCATTTGCTTAGTAATGGCTTTCTTCTGGCGACTCGACCATGCAGCCCATCTTTCTTCAAGTGACTCCTTTTCGTATATCTTGAAACAGCTACACCACATGTTTTCAAAGAGTCCTGTATTTCACCTGAAGTTATTTGTGGGTTTTTATTAGCATCCCGAACACAATTTTCCTGGCAGTTGTGGCTGAAATTTTAGTTAGTCTACCTGACAGTGGATTGGTTTCAACAGAACCCCTCATTTTCCACCTATTTAGAGTTTGAACACTGCTGATTGACATTCTCAGTTCCTTGGATATCTTTTTATATCCCTTTCCTGTTTTATACAGTTCAACTACCTTTTCCCGCAGATCCTTTGACAATTATTTGGCTTTCCCAATGACTCAGAATCCAGAAACGTCAGTGCAGCACTGGATGAAAGATGCAAGGGTCTGTCAGGAGTCCAGAAACTCATTCACCTTTTATACTCATACTAATTACAAGCAAACAGATCACAGGTGAGGATGGTTACCTTTAATAGCCATTCAAACCCCTTTGTGTCAACTTGTGTTCATGTTATCAGGCCAAAATCACCAGGGTATGTAAACATTTGATCAGGGTCATTTGGGTAGTTTCTTTTGTCATTAGGATTTAAAAAGAGTAAAACACAGTTGACTGATAATAAATGGCTTCAGCAAAACACTAACACTAAAACAGAAAAGTTTTTGTGTTATTCATATGCTCTGAAAAAAATGGCCAAGAAATCATAAATTCTGCCAGGGTATGTAAACTTATGAGCACAGCTGTGTGTGTGTATATATATAGCAGTTTACCAGTCTCACCTAATTTGGGCAACAAACACCTTCCCCTCTCCTCATATCCATCACATAGAGGGATGTTATCTTGAAGTTCATGAAACATACCTTCAAAAGCTGGTAGCATAATTTCAGATTTCAGTTCAGTCCTAAAAATGTTATTAGGACACAAGGCTTTTCACAGGATCAGTGGGTATGTCTCTGTCGTTGCAGAAAATGTACTTAGCCCTAAAGTTGTAAACCTCAGACATGAAATATGAACAAAGCATATCCCTCTATAGTGTGCACTTGTCTCAATTAAGAGCAGTAAAGAGGTTGTAAACCCATAGATTTTTACTTTTTTTTGTCGCAACCTGAAAGAGAAACACATAATGAGCTAGTATGCATCGCATACTAGCTCATTACTAAATACTTACCTTAGAACGAGCCCCCGCCGTGCCGCCCGCTTACCTGTATGACGGGCGACATGTCCAGTTGCCCGTCTTCCGGGATCGCGGCATCCGGCCATCCGATTGGCCGGAGCCGCGGTGACGTCACTCCCGCGCATGCGCGCAGGAGCAGACGGTCACGGCACGGGACTCTGGTGCCGTTCGTTCAGAGCACATGCGCCAGTGACGTCACTGGCTGCATGTAAGGTAAATATCTCCTAAACTGTACATGTTTAGGAGATATTTACAGTACCTATAGGTAAGCCTTATCATAGGATCACCTATAGGTAAAAAAGTGTCCGAGGAGGGTTTACTTCCTCTTTAAGTGTAATTTCTGTCTGCTGCTTTGCGGCATGAACCACTTTGGACAATCTTTTCCTGTTAACAAGAGAATAAAAGGTGACGGGAAGGATGACCAACAGTTTGACAGCCCCAGCTCTGTTCCTGTATACTGTGAAGGGGAAGTGGCCTCTTACCTCCAATCAGCTCTCAGAGCTCTTCTTACGAAGTGCTGTAGAGTACCAACTTCAGCTCTCTGCCCCCTATATTTCTGAACTCTCGGAAAAGCTTATTCAGCACTTTGAATGGATGTAGCGAAGACTGCAAATAAACCGGTACAACTCATATAGGAGGATTTGTTTCATCTCTGTGTGTCACCTGAAGATAGTCCCTTCACTGGGTATATGTAAGGATTTACAACCACTAAGAAAATAAAAGCAGCTGCCACATTGATTATTGCTGTACCTACTTCAAGGCTGGACGAGAATTCCCAGTCGTCTTGGTGACTGAAAAAAAAAAAAAAAAATACGTCTCTGGCAGCCAGGTTACTGAGAGCTATTGAAGGGGAGGAAAGATGGAAGGTGGGCCTGGCTTCCCAGTTCATGCAATCAGAAAATTATTTTGTGCCAATCCATGTACACTGGGAATGCCAAGCACACCCCACAGACTACCCTGTACACAGCACAGTATATTGAGAAAAGGTAGAGAATACCCAGTCCTGTGGTGGCTGAATATTTTTCCTTTTTTTTTTCTTTGTCACTTCCTGTGAGCTAAAAAAAACAGCAATGATATGTTCTTCTCTCTGTAAACTACTAGTCACATCAATCCATCATGTAATGGGGATAAACATGGGAAGACAGGTTTGAATTCCAACCTGTGTGGCAACCATGGCTTCCTCCATAGATACCATGGATTTGATCCATGTATGGGCACTGTGGTTGTACAGTCACTAACTACCGACTGAATTCCTCCACCCTGTCAGATTTTGCCCCTCAGTCAGAATATGCTGATCCACATAGCAGGCTATAGCCTGCAGCTCTGACGGCGGGGGAAGTCTCCCTGCCACCAAAATACATTGGCACAGCGGGGAGGTTTTCCCGATCCACTTCAAATGTGTGGATGGGGGAAACTGCTCTTTTTTTGTTGTTGAACCTGTTGGTTGGAAAAAAAAAAAAAATGGACTCATGTTTGGGGTGACTTCGACTTTAGGATCACTTTAAGTGTATCTAAACCCATAAACAAAAACCGAAGAGCCGGATCACACCCCAACTTCTGCGTTTCAATGCCTTCTAGTGCATCCCCCTCCCACCTCTTTTTTGGCTTCCGCTGCTGTCAAAGTCAGTGAGCCAATGAGGAGAGAAAGGGGGTGGAGCGGGCCGCGGCTCCGTGTCTGAATGGACACAGGGAGCTGTGGTTCAGGTGCCCCCATAGCAAGCTGCTTGCTGTGGGGGCACTCAACAGGAGGGAGGGGCCAGGAGCATCGAAGAGGGAGACAAGAAGTGGAGGATTTGGGGGTGCTCTGTGCAAAACCAACTGCACAGAGGAGGCAAGTATAAGTCTCCATTCACACTAATACGACTTGTCAGGTCGACGACCGCCGCGGTCCGTTGTGTGGTACAGTAACCGTTCTAATAGGAGCAACACAATTCGCTCCGACTTAGAAAAAGGTTCCTGTACTACTTTGGGGGGACCTGGAGCGACTTGCCTAGACATTCATTCTGTGAAGTCCGTGCAAGTCGTGCCGAAGTCGCGCTGCACGCGACTTCACAGGTTGCCCCCGAAGTCGTGCCGCTTCAGTGTGAATGCGGTGTAACATGTTTGTTATTTTTAACCGAAAAAAAAAGACTTTAGTATCACTTTAAGCTTTGACAATAAAATCTGGAAGCTGATTGGTTCTATGCAGAGCAGCACCAGATTTTGCACTATCCAGTTTTAATAAATCAACCCCCATCTGTCCTAAGGTGACAATGCTTACTCACTATACTGTGTGAATACAGCCTAGACCGTAACCAAGCTCAAAAACAAAAATGTAACATATTGTATCTCACCACAATGTCACTGAATGTGGTAGCTGCATTAGTTTCCTGTTTTCAGGCATTTATTTATTTTCATCTGTTAATCACCCAATAACACATCTGTCTTCATCTGTTGATCGCCCAATAACACACCTGAGTGGCTACATTCACTCCTCCACTGCATCTATGGAGGTGCAACAATGCCACCCTTTGACAGCAGCATTGCCAATCAGTGGAGAGGCTGCTGTTGGATGGACTAGTAGATTTAGATGGCCTTGACTAACAATTTAAAGCCCAATTCCAGCTAATATATGGTAAGTGATGCTAAAGTCTTTTTTTTTTGTATGGAAATAACAAACCCGGTATACTTACCTGCTCTGTGTAGTGGTTTTGCATAAAGCAGCCCAGATTCTCCTCTTCGCAGGTCCCTCTTCAGTGCTCCTGGCCCCTTACTCCTACTGAGTGTCCCCCCAGCAGGCAGCTTGCTATGGGGGCACCTGAACCGAGCTGCACCTCAGCTCTGTGTGTCCAGAAAACTCTGGCCTTGCCCCCTCTCTCCCCTCACTGGCTCACCGACTTTGATGGACAGCAGCGGAAGCCAATGACACCCGCTGTCTCTCAGCCAGGAGGGAGAGTCCCGGACAGCTGAGTCTCTCGTACAACATCGCTGGATCAAGATGGGCTCAGGTAAGTAAGTATAAGAGGGGCTGCTACACACTGAAGTTTTTTTATCTTCATGCAAAGAATGCATACCTTTACTACCACTTTAAGCAGTTACAGCAGAATTTTTTTCTCTTTTGGGATAAAGGTTTTACATAGATGAATAATGCTCACCATTGCAAGTCCCCCTTGGCAGTTATAAATAGTTGGTCTCAACCCTCTGCCACTTTTGCTGGACAGCCTGGTCTGTTAAAAATTTGGAAAATGACAGACATCATCAGGTAATTAAGCTAGGTTGGAGGGGGGACTCCCCAGATTTACACTTATAGGGCTCATTCACAAATACTTTGCTCTCTAAATAATGATCCACACTCGGGTCGCTCTTCAGAGAGCATTTTACAGGCGGCGAGGCGTCATATTCCCTTAATCGCTGCACTAGAATGGTTGAGAGGTGCTTGCAGAGTAGCCCCATTCACTTGAAAAGGACAAAAGGTATTATTTCCTGCCACAGCATGTGTACGTCTCTAGCTAAAGGGGAGTAGTGGGGGGGGGGGCGGGGGGCAGCAAAAGCACGGTTTGACCATGGGGTTTTATTGCCCTTAAACCACTACCGTTAGTGAATGAATACCGAGGCAGTTACTCCGAGGTCGTTTGAAGTGTGACAGTTGCTTGTCAGTCAACTGTTTATCTCAGGCAGTTAAGTAGATGGCAACCGTCAATCTGCAGATGACCCCCGACACTTCCTTCAGAGCTTTTTTTCATTAGGACAGTTTATATTACAGCCTCTGCCTGAAGGACCCCGCCCCAATATTGCATCTCACCAAAAAGGAAGGGGGGGTAATCTCTAAGTCTACGACCAAACTCAACTGAGTGAAATGCGTTGAGCGTCTTTCAGGCAGAGACTTGGATGTACACTGTCTTGTTGGGAAAAAAAGATTTGAAGGAAGCAACCTTACTGTTAATCCGCCTCCGTTTAAATTCTGGTGCTTGTGTATGGAAACCGGCACCAAAGACCTGCACTTGAGAGCGTTGGAGGGTAGAATTCTGACAGAAGCAAGGCTTCTAAGGCCTTCTACTAGTAGGTAGCAGTTGCTAGTATGTAGTTTTTGGTTGTAGGTCTCCTCTGCAAAAAAAAAAAAAAAAAAAAAAGCAATCCCCTTTCTGCTAGCAAATATTTAGGTACACGTGCAAGTACAGTATTAGTCTTCCTGCATGAGGACAACTAAGCCCCCAAATCCTTCAAACCCATATTATTCTAGCCACTCAACTGTGGAAATCAGAATACACAACAAGAGAGATCTAATGCCTCCCTTGATCTCAGTTGCAGTCATGTTTCCATGACATACTGTGTTGACAGGCATAATGCACAAAAATGTTTACAATAGGATAGGCCTGGGATCACAGCTCTCAGGCAACATGGAAAAAATGCAATGGTAAGATGGTACATTTATAAAGTTGCTTGTAGTCCCTGTATACAGCCCTGGCCAAAAGTTGAGAATGACACAAATATTCATTTTCACAAAGTCTGCTCCCTCCGTTTTTATGATGGCAATTTGCATATACTCCAGAATGCTATGAAAAGTGATCAGATGAATTGCAATTATTTGCAAAGTCCCTCTTTGCCATGAAAATAAACTGAATCTAAAAGGAAAAAAAAAAAAAAAATTCCACTGCATTTCAGCCCTGCCACAACAGGAATACATGATAGGTCAGTAATTCTCTCGACAGGTGTCAGTGTTGACGAACACAAGGCTGGAAATCACTCTGAAATTATGATTAAATTAGAACAAACTGGAAGCTTTAGGCCCCTTTCACACACTCGACCCGGACGGAGTCCGTTTTTCTCAGCGGGGGATCGATCCGCCAATCCCCCGCTGAGCAGGATGACAGCTGTGTCTCCGCGCTGTGTGCGTAGACACAGCTGTCAGTTCCTCATGCATCTTTATGGGGGAAATCGGATGGGAACGGACCGTCGGTCCGTTCTAATCCGATCCGATCTGCTGGATAGATGGAGAATAGGGTTTCCGTCCATCCAGATTTGACAGATTGGACATTTCTCCGCTGACATCAGATGCCCCATAGGGATGCATGGGGGGACCGTTCAGATCCTCCAAAAAAAAAATGGACAGGTGGATCTCAACGGTCCGCCTCTGTGAAAGAGCCCTTAGGCCTCATGCACACTGGACGACGTTATCAAAAAACGCCAGTAGAAAGCTATAGCAGTTTTTTAGCTTTTTTGCAGTAGCATTTTTCAGCGTTTTGACTTAGCTAAACTATACTCCCACAAAAGCCTATGGCTCAAAAACGTAGATAAATGCCAAATAGCCGCATTTTTCAGTTAGGCCCCTTTCACACGAGCGCTCCGATCAGATCCGCCTGTCAGTTTTTTTAGGAGGATCTGATCGGATCCCCCATGCATCCCTATAGGGCAGCGGATGTCAGCGGAGACATGTCCGCTGACACCAGCTGCCATCCGCATCCGATCCTGTCCGTAAAATCCGGACGGATGGAAACCCTATTTTCCATCCGTCCAGGGGATCGGATCGGATGAGAGCGGACAGGGGCTCTGACATCTCCCTCTCAGCACACAGAGCGGAGAGGGAGATGTTACCTTCCTGCTCAGCGGGGATCTGGGTTTACGATCCCCTGCTGAGCAGCACGGATCCGCCTAAGGAGGCGGACCGTGTGAAAGAGCCCTTAGAGAGTTTTTACAGCTGAAAAACACCTCCTAAAACCCACTAATTCTGGGGGTTTTTTTCCAGCCAGAAAACACCCCTACCAAAAGCTGCTGCTAACAGCCTATGTGTGCATGGACACGTAGGATAACATGCTGAGGAGTTTACTGGCTGCAGAAAAAAACATCTGACGCCAAAAACAGCAGCTGCAAAAATGTCCAGTGTGCATGAGGCCTTACAAGAAGGGTGGTGCTTGAAATCATTGTTCTCCCTCTGTTAACCATGGCTACCTGCAAGGAAACACGTGCAGCCATCATTGCACAAAAAGGGATTCACAGGTAAGGATATTGCTGCTACTAATATTGCACCTAAATCAACCATTTATTGGATAATCAAGAAGCTTCAGGGTGCCCAAGAAAGTCCAGCAAGTGACAAGACGACGGTCTCCTACAGTGGATTCAGCTGCGGGACGTTTGGAGGATGGCCTGGTGTCAAGAAGGGCAGCAAAGAAGCCACTTCTCTCCAGGAAAAACATCAGTGATAGACTGATATTCTGCAAACGGCACAGGGATTGGATTGCCGAGGACTGGGGTAAAGTTATTTTGTTCTGATGCATCCCCTTTCCTATTGTTTTTGGGCATCCAGAAAAAAACCTTGTCTGGGAAGAAAAGGTGAGCGCTACAATCAGTCCTGTGTCATGCCAACAATAAAGCATCCTAACACCATTCATGAGTAGGGTTATTCTCAGCCAAGGGAGTGGGCTCACTCACAATTTGAAAAGAAAGGGGTGGGGAAGAAAGCAACTTAGACCCCGTTCACACTACGGCGGATCCGACTTCGGGGAGACCTGTGAAGTTGCGTGCAGCGCGACTTCAGCACGACTTGCACGGACTTCATAAAATGAATGTCTATGCAAGTCGCTCCAGGTCGCCCCAAAGTAGTACAGGACCCTTTTTCTAAGTCGGAGCGAGTTGTGTCGCTCCTATTAGAACCGTTCCCAATGGGCCGCGATGGTGCGTGACTTGTCAGGCTGAGCAAGTCGCCTGACAAGACGTATTAGTGTGAATGGAGCCTTAAACTTGAGGGTGGGAATACTGAATGACCTACAGATAAGAGGATGCACCCAGGCAGGCCATAGCGAGGGCATTATTTCAAGCCTGGAAGGTAATACTTTGCCATTGGATCTCTGCAGACTCCCCAACCTCAAAGGACTGGTTAGTTCAAATGCAGGATACTCTGATTTAGAAAAATATATTTTTCAGCACAGAGGCTGCTATGATAAATTCAACAAACACCTGGTCTAGCACCAGTGGACTGGACTGTGGTCCGGCTGGTCATTGGTAGAGGGTAATTACGAATTGGTTTACCCTTGGGTAATGGGGTGTGGGGTTATGGGCATATTCATGCAAGTCATGTATCTGTTAATGGTTATGATTTACTATGTTTCTACGGATGTAATGCTTTTAAATCCGTATGTTGTATTATATTTTGACTGAGCTGGAGACTGTATTGTTGGCTCAATTTTTCAATTGTTCATTCAATAAAATTTTATTTGCGGTAAAAAAAAACAAAAAAAAACTTGAGGGTGAAGATCCCCTAGTGCATCTTGCATTCATGGAATACATAGTAATCCGCCCATAAAAGGGCGTTTTCAGGACAGCTCTCTGTCCCTGTCCTCTAACTGTTCCTCCTACATTGAGATCCTGTCACACAGGCTTACAATGGAGACTACAGTTGGCCTTTCAAAACACAGGCATCGTCCACTGTTGTCACCATCAGGAAAGCCGCCCTGAGAGAGCATGCATGCAGACAGGAAGTGGCTGCACGATGCAAAAAAAGATATTAAAAAAAAAAATAAAAAATAAAGAAGATAAAAAAAAAAAAAAAGGTAAGAAAAAAAAAAAACACACACAGAAAACCAAGTATTTTTTTCTTTAAAGCAGAACTAAACCCTCCTCTCCTTCACATACAAGGAAGCTGGCATATTCGCCTCTGATGTACATTTGCCATGGACATATGATTAATTTGTCACCAGCCTTTTGATGGTTTGATAGTTCAGTTGAGAGAACAAGCATGACAGCTATCAGTCACGACATGCCTTGAATGTAACAGTTTTGGTAAACCATTAAACCATAGGTTTAGTTCCGCTTTAATGAGATTGTAAACCTCACACATGAAATCTGAAGAAAGCATATCCCTCTAAAGTTTGTAATTGTTCCTCTATCAGCATGAGTCACTTCTGACAAGTTTTCCTGACACCAAGAAAAAAAATGGTGACAGGGGAGGGAGCTCCAGCAGATTGACAGATTCCGCTCAGTTCCTGTGTGCTGTGTGAAGAGGGGTGTGTCCCTTCCCTCCAATCAGCTCTCAGAGCTCTCCTCATAGATGTAACTTCAGCCTTCCCCCCAGTTTTTCAGAGCTGAGAGATCCTGTGTAAATTCTACACTTTGAAAAAAGTAGGGGAATGAAAGTTGTAGATAAACAGATACAATTTATGTAGGAGAATTTGTTTAATCTCTGTATCACCCAAGGCCAGTCACTTCACTGGGTATATGTAAGAGTTTACAACCACTTTAACTTGTTGCCACCTATGTAAGGGCCCTTTGCCTGTGGATTCTTGCTGCTGGAATGACGGAGTTATGTGATCACCAGTGGCAGCTCAGCCCATTTGAACTAACAAGAGGCTGACCGCAGCAGCAGCTGTTCGCATATAGCCGAACACAGAGTGGTTAGCTTCGGATAAGGACAGATGTCTGAGCCTGCAGTTAAAGGAGTTGTAAAGGCAGAAGAGTTTTTTTTTTTTTTTTTATTTTAATGCATTATATGCATCAAAATAAAAAGCCTTCTGTGTGCAGCAGCCCCCCCCCCTTACACTTACCTGAGGTGCCTCTCTGTCCACGAGTGTCTCAGTCGTCCGATATTCTCCCTCCTGATTGGCTGAGACAGCAGCGGTGCCATTGGCTGCCGCTGCCGTCAATCAGAGTGAGCTAGCCAATTAGGGGAGAGAGGGGGCAGGGCCAGGTTGGGGGTCAGAGCTCCCTGTCTGAATGGACACAGGGAGCTGCAACTCCGCTCGGCTGCCCCCATAGCAAGCTGTTTGCTGTGTGGGCACTGAACAGGAGGGAGGTGCCAGGATCACAGAAGAAGATCCCGAGGAGAGGAGGATCTGGGTGGCTCTGTGCAAATCCACTGCAACAGAACAGGTAAGTATAACATGTTTGTTATTTTTATAGGAAAAAAAAAAAAATTAGATTTAATCACTTTAACTGCTCTGTGTGTGGCTATATGTGAACAGCAGCAGTGCTGTCATGCTGCTAATAAAAGAAGTATGGAACCAAGCGATCAAACTCCATGGATCACTCAGTTCTTAGAACTGCCTGAGCACAAAGCTGGTGACTTGTTAGTCAGCAGCTCTATGCTCTACCCCTCCATCGTTTACTGGAGCGATGGACTGTGGAGGGGGTGGGAGCAGCCAGCTCAGGCTCTCAGCAGCTCGCTGAGAGGCTAAACTGTGTGCCCGTCCAGGCAGATTCCAACCATATGGTCACAATCTTTCCCAAGCCTGGACCAGCTCTGTGACATCAGCTTCTGCCCGCTGAAAATGGGTAACAGGAATGCCTAATGAACTGCACTCCTGTGATCCACAGGAGAAGTACAACCAAAACTTGTTTGTCTGTACTTCTCCTGTGGATCACAGGAGTGCAATTCATTCTGCACTCCTGTGACTCCTTTTTAGCAGACAGCGGGCTGAAGTTTTGGTTCTACTTCTCCTTTAAATTAAAATAGGCTGAGCTGCTGATCACATAACCCGGTTATTTCAGCAGCTGCATCAAACCAGTCATGCGAAAGGGGCCTAACACATACACGCTGGGTGGGCTTAATGCTGGCCATACACTATACAAAAAATCATTCAAACTCCTTTTCGAAAAATGAAAACTCAGCTGTGATAGAAAACGATCGTGCCATCATGTAGAAACCGATAAATTGTTAAATGGACATAAAGTAATCAATTTTTTGTTTGTTTTTTTTCACATATCTAGTGCAAACAGTTTTGACAAGAAACACATTAACCCGAGGATCTCAAAATTACGGCCCTCCAGCTGTTGCAGAACTACACGTCCCATGAGGCATTGTAAAACTCTGACATTCACAGACATGACTAGGCATGATGGGAATTGTAGTTCCTGAACAACTGGAGGGCCATAGTTTGGAGACCCCTTCAATAACCTTTCAATTTATGGTTTGTTTTTCGGCAGAAAAACGTCACAACCGATTTGTGCCTAAACACTGGCCAAGAAACAAATGAACTATCCAAATGACCAAATTTCGGCCGATCTTTGGTATAGTGTATGGCCAGCATAACACTCACATATGCATTGCTGGGTGGCCAGGCATCTGTGCCCACAGCATGCTCACTGAGCGCTCCCAGCACAGCCAACTTGCTGTCAAAGACATCTCTTGGACCAGATGCTCAGTGGCAGGCAGGACCTGCTTCTGATCATGTGACCACTGGGCCAATCTTTCGTATAGTGTATGGCCAGCATAACACTCACATATGCATTGCTGGGTTGTCGATGCATCTGTGCCGACAGCATGCTCACTGAGCACTTCCCAGCACAGCCAACTTGCTGTCAATGACATCTCTTGGACCAGACGCTCAGTGGCAGGCAGGACCTGCTGCTGATTATGTGACCACTCGGCCGATCTTTCGTATAGTTTATGGCCAGCAGAACACTCACATACGCATTGCTGGGTGGCGAGGCATCTGTGCCCACAGCATGCTCACTGAGCGCTCCCAGCACAGCCAACTTGCTGTCATATAGTTACATAGTAGGTGAGGTTGAATAAAGACAATAGTCCATCCAGTTCAACCTGTGTAGGTGTGTGTGGCTGTAATCATCTCACATAGCCCTGAATGTTCTGATCCTTGAGATGTAAGTCTAGGAGTCTTTTGAAAGCCACCATACTTCCCACAGAAACCACCTCTTGTGGTAGAGAATTCCACAATCTTGTAGCCCTAACAGTAAAGAACCCCCCACGTTGCCTGCGGTTAAAACGCTTCTCCTCTAATCGCATGGTATGCCCTCTTCTCCTCATGCAATCCCTTTGACTGAACAGCTTTTTTTCTATGCTGAGATCCCCATTAAGATATTTATAAATTGCCATCATGTCCCCCCTCAGGCGTCTCTTCTCCAGGGAGAATAAATCGAGCGATTGCAGACGCTCTTCATAATTAAGGTCCTCCAATCCCCTAATCAGTTTAGTTGCCCTTCTCTGGATCCTCTCCAGCTCCAGCACATCCCTCCTGAGGACTGGCGACCAGAACTGGACAGAATACTCCAGATGCGGTCGGACCAGAGTTTTATAAAGTAGAAGGATTATAGTCTTATCTCTGGAATACATCCCTTTCTATATGCATGCTAATAATCTGCTGGCTTTGGCAGCTGCCGCTTGACATTGCATGCTATTGCCTAATCTATCATCAACCAAGACTCCCAGATCCTTCTCCATTTTTGATTCCCCCAAGGGTTCCCCTCCTAACGTGTATTGTGCTTTTATGTTTTTAGTCCCCAAGTGCAAAACCTTACACTTCTCCACATTAAACTGTCAAGGACATCTCTTGGACCAGACGGTCAGTGGCAGGCAGGACCCGCTGCTGATCATGTGACCACTCGGCCAATCTTTCGTATAGTGTATGGCCAGCATAAGACTCACATACGCATTGCTGGGTGGCCGATGCATCTGTGCCCACAGCATGCTCACTGAGCGCTCCCAGCACAGCCAACTTGCTGTCAAGGACATCTCTTGGACCAGACACTCAGTAGCAGGCAGGACCTGCTGCTGATCATGTGACCACTGGGCCAATCTTTCGTATAGTGTATGGCCAGCATAACACTCAGATACGCATAGCTGGGTGGCCGATGCATCTGTGCCCACAGCATGCTCACTGAGAGCTCCCAGCACAGCCAACTTGCCGTCAAGGACATCTCTTGGACCAGGCAGGACCCGCTGCTGATCATGTGACCACTCACAGTAGTCACATGACTGCCAATCCTTCCCAACCGCCAGGTGTTCAGAACTTTTTAAAAGAATGCCAGGGTGGGTGGTAAGGGGTTCAAAATAGAATTTGGTTAGCGTTCACATCTACTTTGACAGGCTGATGTGTCGGGGGAAGGCAAAGAAAACAATTAGCTCTTTTGGCAAACACTCACTTCTTAACATTTGCCTCTCCGTTGGGGATCCTTCGCAGTTTTTTCTTCTTGAGAATTTTCACAGCACGGCGACACAGCGTATCGGAGTCCAGCATCTCTTTTACCTTGCCGTAGGATCCCTCTCCCAGCAGATCCCCCATAAGGTACTTCCCTACCAACTTTGCACGTTTCCGTCGCGGTTGGTAGATCACCTCGGTGGAGTCAATGCGGTGAATAAACGTGTCCATCCCCACAGACAAGTCTTCCAGAAACTCCATTTCTTTACACTCCCCCTCATCCATAATGAGTTGGCACAAGCCTGACCTCTTCAGTAGTGTCACAGCAAAAAGATGTCACACCCTGAGAAAGCAGCTCAGGGGGTCCCCCAGCCCAGGCTTGCTACGTCCCAAAATACTCACAAGACACCCCAAAGTCAGAGTACCCGCATCTTCAGCCCACTGGAGATTCAGCTTGTGATGTCACTGCAGCCCACGAGCCTAAATAAAACAGTGGACGAACCTGTCACTTCTTCCCGGCGATGACAGTGCCACCTGTCCCCTAGTCCAACCGCATAGTGACCCACTGTCCCGGATTCGCAGCATTTCCCGGGACACGAGCAATTTTTAACGACCGATCCCGCAAATATGTTATCCCGGCTGTGTCCCGGTTTCTAAACTGTCATGGGCCACCGCGCAGGCGCAGCACTCGATGTAAATAGAGCATGTGCGGGGGGCTCAGCTATTCGCGCACGCGCGCCAGGCGAGCTGTAACAAGCCGCAACGCATTCCGCTGTCCGCGATGTGCCCGATCGGAAATGTTGTTATGTGACCTCACAGGTCGTTAAAATTTGTCGTTGGCCTCTATGCTGTGAGCTGTTATCGAAAATGTCGTTGCGGCTGGAACGGATGTGAATTATCAGGAAAGCGGACAGCCCTGCAGGGGTCCTTCTGACAGAAATGGGGGCGGAGCAAAGCGGATTTGCCGCTGGGACAGCGTGTATTGTGGGTAGTATGCGGCAGGGGCGGAGCTAGGAGCTGATAGTGAGGGGATGTGTTGGAGGTTACAGAAAGAAGTTCACTTGGGGGAGGGGGGATTCACTAATAGCGGAGCAGGCAGTGGCAGAAGTAGCTGTGCGTGTTAGCCAATCGGCTTTAAAGCTTAAAGAGGTTGTACTCAGTGAAGGAACTATCCTCAGGTAATAATACATAGAGATGGAACAAATCCTCCTACATAGGATGTACCTGTCTATCTGCAGTCTTCTCTATGTTCATTCAAAGTGCTGAATTTAGAAGGTCGTCAGAGAGCTAAAGTTACACTGTGCAGAGCTCAGTGAAGAGAGCTCTTAGAGCTGATTGGAGGGAAGAGATACACCCTCTCCACACAGGAACAGAGCTCAGGCTGTCAATCAGCTGGAGGTCCCTCCTCTGTTACCTTTTTTTCTCTTGGTGTCAGGAAAACCTGTCACAAATTGCTTCATGCTGATAGCAGAGGGATGCAGTAGCAGACAGAAATGACAGTACACACTGTAGAGCAGTAGTCTGTAAACTGTGGCACTTTGCTTGCTTTTATCATTTTATTATCATATAAATATTTTTTTTATCATATTTTATTATTCCCCCACCGTCAGCAACAGTTGGGTGCAGTTCCTGTCACTGACAAAGGGGCACTATTCCTCCCTCAGACACCAATGATGGGGCACTATTCCTCCCACTGACACCAATGATGGGACACTATTCCTCCCTTAGACACCAATGATCGGGCACTATTCCTCCCACTGACACCATAGGAAGGTACTATTCCTCTAACTGTCACCAATGATGGTGTACTATTCCTGCCACTAATACCAATGACGGGGCATTATTCCTGCCACTAATACCAATGACGGGGCATTATTCCTCTCACTAATACCAATGACGGGGCATTATTCCTCCCACTGACATCAATGATGGGATACTATTCCTTCCACTGACACCAATGATGGGGCACTATTCCTCTCACTGACACCAATGATGGGACACTATTCCTCCCACTGACACCAATGATGGGACACTATTCCTCCCACTGACACCAATGATGGGCACTATTCCTCCCACTGACACCATTGATGGGGCACTATTCCTCCCACTGACACCATTGATGGGGCACTATTCCTCCCACTGACACCAACGATGGGGCATTATTCCTCCCACTGGCACCAATGATGGGACACTATTCCTTCCACTGACACCAATGATGGGGTACTATTCCTCCCACTGTCACCAATGATGGGTCACTGTTCCTCCCACTGACACTAATGATGGGACACTATTCCTCTCACTGACACCAACAATGGGGCACTATTCCTCCCACTGACACCAATGATGGGATACTATTCCTCCCACTGACACCAATGATGGGACATTATTCCTCCCACTGACACCATTGATGAGACACTATTCCTCCCACTGTCACCAATGATGGGTCACTGTTCCTCTCACTGACACTAATGATGGGACACTATTCCTCCCACTGACACCAATGATGGGGCATTATTCCTCCCACTGACACTAATGATGGGTCACTGTTCCTCCCACTGACACTAATGATGGGACACTATTACTCCCACTGACACTAATGATGGGACACTATTCCTCTCACTGACACCAATGATGGGACACTATTCCTTCCACTGACACCAATGATGGGGCACTATTCCTCTCACTGACACCAATGATGGGACACCATTCCTCCCACTGACACCAATGATGGGACACTATTCCTCCCACTGACACCAATGATGGGCACTATTCCTCCCACTGACACCAATGATGGAGCACTATTCCTCCCACTGACACCATTGATGGGGCACTATTCCTCCCACTGACACCAATGATGGGGCATTATTCCTCCCACTGACACCAATGATGGGACACTATTCCTTCCACTGACACCAATGATGGGGTACTATTCCTCCCACTGTCACCAATGATGGGTCACTGTTCCTCCCACTGACACTAATGATGGGACACTATTCCTCCCACTGACACCAATGATGGGGCACTGTTCCTCCCACTGACACCAATGATGGGTCACTGTTCCTCCCACTGACACTAATGATGGGACACTATTCCTCCCACTGACACTAATGATGGGACACTATTCCTCCCAGTGACACCAATGATTTACACAGTGTAGTATACCTTGGTACAACAGAGGGGCTGGCAGTAATTCTACTCTGATTTTACTGGCAGCTGCTAATAGCGGTAGGAGGGGCGGGGAGGACATTGCTCACCCACAGGAGGTGACAGGCAGGGAGACAGGAGAAAAAATGTAAGGAGCGGGGCGCCTTAGCTATGTTTAGGTATCTAGTGTAGAGCTGCCTTTAATTTAAGTGGTAGATACTTAAATGAAGAGTGGAGGTATATAGTGAGGCACTGCTACTGGTTAATCATCAGACCAGGTAAATGAGGCTAAGCTGGATGTTTGCTTCATTCAATCATATAAATATAAAATAAGTGACTAAGAAATCACATGCATGAAAAAGTGTGACTGGATGTAGTCATGCAAAGGTGCAGTAAATAGAAAATAAATACATATGAATAATAATAAATATAAAGTTCTTGTGCAAATCCGTGCGGAATATCAGTATGTGCAATAAATATTGAATAAACCATTAGAAAGATAAAAGAAAATTAAAGCGGAGTGTCGGTCAATTGTTTTTTTAGCAAAAAATACCCCTAGAATAGTCAGGGCTAGTGCATTTAAAAAACGATATCCTCTAAACTGTCCCCTGTTTAGTGTACATGCAGCATAAATTACTTACCTTGTGAAGTTCTTCTCCAGCGCAGCCATCTGCGGTGTGGGCAGCTGAAGCCGCAGTGTCTTTCTTCCTGGATTTCGTGAGTCCCACAATGCTATACCCTCATCACTTCTGGGGCAGCTGGTTCCGCATCATTGCGCATGCGCAGATGCTGTTCTCCATCGGCAGAGAATGACGCGTCTGCACCGGAAGTGACGAGGGACACCGGTGCAGGCACATTGACCCCTGGGATTGATGACACTCATCTCCCAGGAGGCAATGCAAAGCAGGAAATGTTGTGCCAGGTGATGTGTTTTCTTTCTTCCCACATTGGTGCAACACATCACCTGGCACAACTGTTATAGACACTATTTGTTGATTTTTTGTGTACTTTTTGATTCTTTTTATCCTTGGAGGAAACACTGAGCACCTTATACCACTTTTGCATTACTAATATTGGGATTTTTTTTTTTTTTTAGAGTTTTTCAAACAATTTGAATTCAGCACCTTTGTTTATTATTGCATACAGTGGGGATCGAAAGTTTGGGCACCCCAGGTAAAAACTTGTATTAATGTGCATAAAGAAGCCAAGGAAAGATGGAAAAATCTCCAAAAGGCATCAAATTACAGATTAGACATTCTTATAATATGTCAACAAAAGTTAGATTTTATTTCCATCATTTACACTTTCAAAATGACAGAAAACAAAAAAATGGTGTCTGTAAAAGTTTGGGCACCCTGCAGAGTTAATATCTTGTAATGCCCCCTTTGTCAAGTATCACTGCTTGTAAACGCTTTTTGTAGCCAGCCAAGAGTCTTTCAATTGTTGTTTGAGGTATCTTTGCCCATTCTTCCTTACAAAAGTCTTCCAGTTCTTTGAGATTTCTGTCACGCACTGCTCTTTTAAGGTCTAGCCATAGATTTTCAATTATGTTGAGGTCAGGAGATTGTGAAGGCCATGGCAAAACCTTCAGTTTATGCCTTTTGATGTAATTCCTTAGTGGATTTCAAGGTGTGTTTAGGATCATTATCCATTTGTAGAAGCCATCCTCTCTTTAACTTCAGCTTTTTCACAGATGGCATCAAGTTACCATCCAAAATTTGCTGAAATTTTATTAAATCCATTTTTCCTTCTACTCGTGAGATGTTCCCTGTGCCATTGCCTGCAATACAACCCCAAAGCATGATTGATCCAACCCCATGCTTAACAGTTGGACAGAGGTTCTTTTCATTCAATTCTGGGCCCCTTCTTCTCCAAACATACCTTTGCTCATTCCGGCCAAAAAGTTCAATTTTAACCTCATCGGTCCACAGAACTTGTTTCCAAAATGCATCAGGCTTGTCTATATGTTCATGTGCAAAGTTCAAACGCTGACTTTTGTGATGAGGATGTGGAAGAGATTTTCTTCTGATTACTCTTCCATGAAGACCATATTTGTACAAGTATCTCTTTATCGTGGAATAGTGTACCACAACTCCAGTGTCTTCCAGATCTTTCTGGAGGGATCCTGCAGTCAAACGTGGGTTTTGAATTGTTTTTCTCACAATCCTGCGAGCTGTTCTGTCTGATATTTTTCTTGGTCTTCCAGATCTTGCTTTAACTTCCACTGTTCCTGATGACTGCCATTTCTTAATTACATTCCGAACAGAGGATAATGACATCTGAAAACGCTTTGCTATCTTCTTATAGCCTTTTGCAGCTTTGTGAGCGTCAACTATTTTCAGTTTCAGTTTTCTAGACAACTGCTTAGAAGATCCCATGGTGCTGATTGTTGGGGCAAGGTCAGATGAGTCTGGGCATTTAAAACCTTTTAGATTGACATCACCTGGTCTTCCCAGACGATGATTGAGCACAATCCATGACACTGGCAGGTCTCAGCCTTGCAAAGGGGGCAGTGCATGCTATAAATTCTGCAGGGTGCCCAAACTTTTGCAGATGCCATTTTTTGTTTTTTTTTTAATTTTGAAAGTGTCAATGATGGAAATAAAATCTAACTTTTGTTGACATATTATAAGAATGTCTAATCTGTAATGTGATGCCTTTTGGAGATTTTTCCATCTTTCCTTGGCTTCTTTATGCACATTAATACAAGTTTTTACCCGGGGTGCCCAAACTTTCGATCCCCACTGTACATGGTTTCTGGCACATGCATTGTGTATGACACTACTTATTACAATTTAATTTTCTTTTATCTTTCTAATGGTTTATTCAATATTTATTGCACATACTGATATTCCATACAGATTGGCACAAGCACTTTATATTTATTAATTATTCATATTTATTTATTTTCTATTTACTGCACCTTTGCATGACTAAATCCATTCACACTTTTTCATGCATGTGATTTCTTAGTCACTCATTTTATATTTATATGATTGAATGAAGCAAACATCCAGCTTAGCCTCATTTACCTGGTCTGATGATTAACCAGTAGCAGGGAGAGAGGAGAGACTACGGGATGACGGAGGCACATAACCTGACCATGGTATCATGGATCAGCAGCCATGATTATCATGGTCAGTTTACATAGGGGGGCACAGGAACAGGCAGGATCAACCAGGTTTTTTACAGCATAGAATGGGACAGATTAGACAGGACAAGAATTATGCTGTTTAACCTGCTTTAAAGGAACAGGATCTCTTTTTTCCCCGTTCATCTTCCAGGAAAGCTACTTACACAGTACTCTACAGGGAACACAAATTAGACACAATTTAATAGGCCCTCCCCTTCCTTTGACCCTCAGTTGTTTTGTGTTGCCAGACCTCCAGGAGTATACATACTACACACCATAATGTTTTTTTTTTCTAGGTCTGGTAACTGTGGTGGGCGGACCCCCCTCTCTTTGGGTTGCATGCTTAGACTAGTTGTGGCTATGTCTGCGGTATTCTGCTTTTACCCAGAGAGTTCCCCTTTGGTGAGGGTTGTAACGGCACCCCGGACACAAAAGGGTTAAAACCGTTTAGGAGATCTTCCCCTTCCAGAGCTACAGGCACAGCTACTTGCAGGACACCAAACTCCCGAACTGGAAACCAAGGAATGATGCAAACAGTGTAGCTGGAACCTTATGAATGCTGCATACAGGTGAATAGGAAAAACCATATGAAGGGTTTACACTCCTAGCAGTCAAACTGGAACAGCATACAATAAATCCCCCCAATAACGAGACAAGGCTCCGCGTTGAGGTTAAAACAGGAACAACATTTATTGGAAGAACACAGCACACTTTTATACAGAATTTGGAACATCCTTCCCCCAACAACCGCTTTCCCATTGGTCAATTGCACAGTACCTGCAGTTCCCCATAAGGTCCTCTCCAGCCATGCAAATGAGGGCTTGAAAATGAGTCAGCAGTGATTGGTCAGATAGCTTGAACAGAAGGACTGCCATGTGTAAGGAGACAGAAGCCCCCAGGGGGTAATCAATGTACACAATAGCCAGACACAGAACAATGGTTCCCTAACGAGCCCTCAATACACATTACTCTGAGTGTCAATACATCTCTTAGCAGACAGCAGGCAAGTTCATTAGCATACCCGACAATAGGTGAATGGAGAGCCACCTCAGACAGTCCGTCTCCTCATTGGACTTCCTGGAATGACCATATTAGGAGTGCACTTCCTGTGCCTTACAGTTTACAGGAATAAGGTAGATCTCCATATTTCCTGAAAGATATGGGTAATGCATATACTGTCCCATTTGAAATAGTCCAAACCATATTCTCAGTGTACACCACCCTCCCGGTCACCCTGCATCCATAAAAGATGCAGGGTGACTTAAACATAAGAAAGCCACACAAGGCTGGAAATAGTGCCTCCCAACCTCTTTAAAGGAATTTGGGGTCCACAACCCCCATGCCCAAAGTGACTCCTGTCACAAGGGTATTTGCCTTATTTTTATGTGTAGGGCAACTTCCATGTCCCGCTCCCATTAAGCCCCTGTGTTGCTTTCCACTGCGATAAGCTGGGGGAAAGGACCATGTGCGGTGTCTCCTTAGCTTCCTTTCTCCTCGGGTGTACCAATGTGGCGTCTGATGACACACTTCCGGTGACATGGTAAAATGACGACAGAACTGTAAGTGGCGAAGCACACTTCCGGACGCTGAGATTCTTATTTCCCCGATGTCTGCAGGAAATGTTAAGTTGGGACATCGCTGCAAGGAGCTCTTCTGCTGGTGTGAACATCCAGACCCTATGGCTCAGGCAGGAGTGCATTAACCTGGGTTGATAGCAAGATCCTTCACCAGCAGTGCAGACTGGGGTTTATTTTCCTACGATGGACACCAAGGACACCCCAGCAGATGGAGCACCTGCTCAAGTTGATCCAGTGGCTACATCCTCCTCCAACACTGCCTTAAAGGCAGAGCAACCACTTAAAAAATGTGGGGATTGTAGGTCTAGGCTTTCTAATAGTTGTAAAAAATTATTATGTGACAATTGTATTTCTTCAGTGGCAAGTTCTAGATCGATAGGCTCTCTAAAGGAATTAATGTCTTCTATGAAGAAGGTAGTTTCCTCCTTTCAGTCATTAAAGCGGAGTTCCGGCCACAGAATCTTTTTTTTTTTTAAAAATACTTCCCAAATAGTGATCCACCGCCCTTCATACATCCGCTAATCCGATTTTACACAGTTTAATAAGTGATTTGCAATCATAAAATCTTACTTTAGAAATCGTTTGCTGAGCGCAGCCATCTTTGTTGTGGTCACCCGAAGCCGCAGTATGAAAATGTATGCCCTGCTTCCTGGTTCTTGCTGGATGGGGCAGATGAATGCAGCGCGAAATCTCGCGCATGCCTAGTACTATGCGATCGGCATAGTAAGGGTTTCCATAGGGACGCCTATCATCGCGTCATTTCCTGTTTGCAAATAACTTGATGAGAGAAGCGGCCGGCCGCCTATGTCACTGCCCATTGCCTCCTGGGAGTGATGAGTAAGAGCTCCCAGGACGCATTTCAGGACAGGAAGTGACGGCGCGGGCCACGGCCGCAGAGGGAGGAAGTGGAAGGAAGGTAAGTATATTTTCTTCTGAAACAAGGTAAGTAAAAAAAAATCGGGAATATCCAATTGTTTTTCAGGTGACACTAAGGAAGCGGATGGCACAAAATCTATTGTGACGATTTTGCGGCCGGAACTCCGCTTTAACCACTTTAATACAAGGCACTTCCCTCCCTTCCTGCCCAGGCCAATTTTCCCCTTTTAGCGCTGTTGCAATTTGAATGACAATTGCGCGGTCATGCAACACTGTACCTACACCAAATTTATGTCATTTTCCCCCCACAAATAGAGCTTTCTTTTGGTGGTATTTGATCACCTGTGCGATTTTTACTTTTTGCTAAACAAATAAAAAAAGACCCAAAAGTTTGAAAAAAAAAAAAGTTTTTTTGTTTATGTTATACAATTTTGTAAATAAATACGTTTTTTCCTGCACTGATGAGCACTGATGAGACTGCACTGACAGGCACTGATGAGGAGGCACTGATGGGGTGGCACTGATAGGCGGCACTGATAGGCACTGATAGGTAGCACAGATATGCAGCATTGGTGGGCACTGATAGGCGGCACTGATGGGCACTGATAGGTGGCACTGACGGGCACTAATGGGCACTGATAGGCGGCACTGGTGGGCACTGATGGGTGGCACTGACGGGCGGCACTGATGGGCACTGATAGGCGGCACTGGTGGGCAATAATGGGCACTGGTGGGCGACACTAAAGGATAGTAATGATGGGCACTTGTGGGCAGCACTGATAGGGAGGACACTGGTGGGCATCACTGATGGGGAGGGCATTGGGGGGCTCCCTGAGCCCTGATTGCCATCCCTGGTGGCCATAGTGGGCATCCCTGGGGTCATAGTGGGCATCCCTGGGGTCATAGTGGGCATCCCTGGTGGATCTAGTGGCATCCCCCCCCCGAGGGTCTGCACTGGTAATCAATGATCTGATTACCAGTGCCGACCCCCCCCCCCTGTCAGGGGAGCCGCCGATCAGCGCTCCTTTGCTCGTGCCTGTCAGGCACGAACTAAGGAAAGCCGATCAACGGCTGTTCCTATTTACTATGTGACCAGCCATGATTGGACACGGCTGATCACATGGTAAAGAGCCTCCGTCAGAGGCTCTTTACCGAGATCGGAGATGCAGGGTGTCAGGCTGACACCTCGCATCACCGATCGCCGCTCTGCGCGCCCCCGGGGGGCGCCCAGAGCTGTGTTATCCTGCCGCCGTTATATGACGTCCGGTCAGGATAACACAACCACATTCCCGCCGTCAATTTGTAATAGGGCGGGCGGGAAGTGGTTAAGCAACAGACTGGCTGGCTTAGGTCCTTCTACCTCTAAGTCAGTTACAGTAGTTCAGGAACCCTTACCCACAGTTTCGGCTAGATCTCTTCCTTCCCTTAGAGTTGGAGACCATTCGTTCTCGGGCTAAGTCTGACCTAGAGAATTCAGCTTCTATTTCAGATAATGAGTCTGCCTCAGAGATTGAGGAAGCTGTTAGCTCACCTAAAATATATCTTTCCAGTTGAAGAAATTGATGAGCTTTTAAAAGCAGTCTATACTTCTGAACAGATTGAGGTACCGCAACCAGCTGTCAAGGTCTTACCTTCCCCTCCTGTTGGCAGCCATCTTGGACATGTGCAGACTGCTGCCTCTTATAAACTCTGATTGCATCATCACTTGCCTGCTGCTTGGGTATTCCACAGTGATGATTCTGCACACCTGACTATATTAATCACCTGATGGGTTGCAGTCTTTGCCCTTGCGTTTGTGCTCTAAGCTGCATTACTGCTAGCAGTCTTCTGTTCTCCGTGTTCCTCCGTGTATGACCAGGCTTGGCTGACAAGCCACCTGGCTCTCGACCCCGCCTCGGCAGACTACCCGCTTCTGGACTCAACCCCGGCTTGGATGACTACCCGCTTCTTTCTGTTCTCGCTCCTCACTTTTGCTGTGCGTTTATTGTTGTTTGCTCAAATAAACGACTTTATTTTACCTGCATCTCTGTGTGGTCTGGTTTCCTGGCACCCTGACAGTACACAAGGGCCATGAATCCTGACGATGCAGGTACTCCCACACTCCCCATGCTGGTTACCAGGCTCAATCAACAAGATCACCTTTTGGGTCAGTTTCCTCAGCATTGCTTGCACGCACAGCACACCTTGCTCCTGGTGCTGCTAGGCTGGTGGTTTCTCCTGTTGTTGCTCCTGTTGTTTCTCCTGCTGCTGCTCCTGCCGTTGCAGCTGAAGTCACTGTTGCCAGAGGGATGACTGGTTCAGCCCCCCTTCTGCAGCACTAAGAGGGTAAACCGAGTCAGCATAGTGGCTTTCCAAAAACAAGTGGGAATTTATTATGAGATGGTTCCTCAGGCATTTCCTTCTGATAGGTCCAAGGTGGGCTTCCTAATCTTGTTGCTCTCAGATAAGGCCTTGGCCTGGGCGAATCACTTATGGGAGAATGATAATCCTGTGATACTCAAATACCCGAGTTTTGTTGCCTCCATTCGTAGAATATTCAATGTGCCTGCTCGCTCTGCCTCTGCTGCTAAGCTGCTCCTGTCCATTCAACAGGGTATATGAACCGTTGCCGAATATGCCATTGAATTTTGTACCCTGGCAGCAGAGGTGGGCTGGAATAATGAGGCTCTGATGGCTGTTTTCTCTCATAGTCTCTGTAGCACCACCCCCGCAGGAGCTGCTGATTATATTATTGGGTCTACACCCTGCCTAACAACCCAATCAAATTGGCTCGATCCCTCCTCAGGCACAACTGACCCAGAATAGGACTGGACTATCAAATGGATACACAGATTGGAATACAATACTTCACTATGCAACAATACCTTGTTACCTTCTTGAATGGTAGTCCTTCTGGGTGACACAATGGAACAACGCACAGGATTGTAATTAACCAAACTTAGTTTACTATATATCAAATTGAATAGGGGAGATACAATACAATACAATACAAGTCCATAAAAGGTTATTTAAAACAGCTTTAAAAAGGTAAAAGAATACCCCCACACTCCTCCTGCATTAAGGCTAGACACAGTACCAGGTAGGTAGGCCTATCTGAGTCCCCCCCCCCCCCCCCAGAGTTCTCTTCTTTCTTGTTGATCTTCGCTAGCAAGGTTATTGAATAGAGCTCATTTGTAATCCAGATTAGGAATAAAGATCAAGAGAGAGAAAAACAACGAGCTGTTAGTTGTCACCGCAGGGTGTCTGCGTAACTGAGCAATAACTTCTGCGAGAGAGATAAGCCTCTGGCGACTCCTTTACAGACCTTATTGTTTGTCTATGAGTCTCCTGAGAAAGTATGCTGATAAACCCCGGGGTTTTATCACCTCCTGTTGCGCTACCGCTATCTGTAGATAAAACTATCTCTTTGGCAGATAAAGTCAGTTATTGGGCATGTGCCCTCTCACCAACAGAAGTTTCTCCTTCGCGCGCTTCCACTACGGTCTCAGTCCTTTGGCTATGTGCCAGCCGCGCGAGGTCCTTCTTGCGGATGACTTCCGGTCTCTGCAAACAGCAGTATGACCTCCAGGAATGTGCCTCGTGCTTAAGATGGGACGGTTCCACGTCGTCCCTCCAGGCTAAGAGGCCCTTGGCCCAATATCCAGCATCAGTCCTTCACTCTCGCTCACTGGTTCCTCAGAGTCCAGCGCAGAAAGGCGCCCCCCCTCGCGCGCTTCTCTCTTCCTTTAAATAACTTCCCCCATAGTGCCGTGCGGTGCAGCCGTGCACCCTGGATCTTGCAAAGCAGCCTGGGGGATGTAGTTTCTTCATCTTGTGAAAAGGAAGTCACAGCCCGGGAAATTCCATGCAGCTACCACTAGAGGGAGCCTAGTTCCTTCCCACATATCAAACAGTGTCTTTAGGCATGTTTAACCCCGCTACACACTCCCCCCACTTGAGAAACTTTGGTCCCCAAAGAGGTCAACAGTATGTACCCTAGTGCATAGGTTGGCATTATACAACAAAAACATTAACATTTTGCTGAAATAAGTCAATCTGAATATATCCAATTTTGTATTCTGATAGCAGTGCAACAGTAAAACGATAAAGTGCAATTAATAAGCAAATAAGTGATTTCTACAGTGTTAATATAGTGCTGATTTCTAGTGCTTTTTTATATAGTGCTCCTTTAAACAGCACATGTGCATTTGCAATTTCTTAAACACTTACATCTTAAAGTTTGTGTTGTAAAAAAAAAACATCAAAAGGTGAGAAAGAGAAAAAACATATAGTGAGGTCAGAGCAACAAAATGTGCGCAAACATTAACGCACAAAGTAAACCAAATTGTGAACATCAAAAACTGTGCTTATTATAATGGCCAAACCCAATATCCTTATGTACAAACTTAAATGCAAACGTTTTCTACTTCAATACTTTGTTCTCATGATCTCTCACAGACCCCCCAAAACTTGGGTGGCTTGTACAGTTGTGCCTGGGGGTGAGCTAGGGTTGTCCCCCACCAAATCTACAGTGGAGGAACTAGGCTGGTCAGGAGATCTTTTGGAGGTAAAAACAGCTTCTTCCGAACATTCACCCAATTGATCATAGGTCAGTCTCTTAGGTGGGTGAATGACTCTCCTTTCCCTCTGTTCCCGTGGAGGCATGCTCTCAGAGGTACTAGGATCAGGCACTTCTGAGGATTCTTCAATGTCCACCTCCTCATGTTCCAACACAGAGGAACCTGATGGTTCAAGAGAGGTCAGTTCTTCTTCAGAGAAGGGTGCAACCTCCTCCTCAGGATCTTCATCCTCAGCTGCTTCTTCTGGAAGCATATGAAAGGGTATGAATTCAGGGGCTTCTGCCCGAAGGGCTCCTCTATCAGCCAAGTCAGATGAAGACAGGGAGGCAGGTGTGGGTTCTGGCAACTGAGATGACCACAACCAGTCGGGTACCTCCTCTTCATCTTCCAAATCTTCAGATGGAGAACTTCCCTCTCCCTCATCTGGGAGCGTCGTCTGAGATCTGGTAACTGGTCTGGACCGGCGAGAAGTCGAAGGGGCCTCTGACAAGTCTTCCACAGGGGGCATACGAACCGCTTCAGAGAGAGGCAGCAAATGGTTCCGATGCCAAGCCTTCAATGGACCCACACTTCCTTCAGGCCGAATTTGGTACACAGGAAGGTTTGGCAGTTGCTTGCAGATAACATAAGGTTGGGACTTCCAGCGGTCTGCCAACTTGTGTTTTCCCGGGACACCCAAGTTTCTCAACAAAACCCTGTCCCCTGGTTGCAGGTCATGGATCCGAACTTTTAGGTCGAAATTTTTTTTATTCCGCAGTCCACGTTGATCAGATGTGGCCTGAGCCTTGTCATAGGCCGCTTTCAGGCTCTTCCGCAGTCGGTCCACATATCCTCTATGCGATGCTGAAGAGGTATGATCAGGCGAAATGCCAAAGGCCAAATCCACTGGCAACCGAGCCTCCCTTCCAAACATCAGCCGATAAGGGGAATATCCAGTAGCATCACTGACAGTGCTGTTGTAGGCATGCACAATGGCAGCTACGTGCTTGCCCCAATGCTGTTTCTTCTCTGAGCTCAAAGTCCCCAACATATCCAAAAGAGTCCTGTTAAATCGTTCAGGCTGGGCATCCCCCTGTGGATGATAGGGAGTGGTTCTAGTCTTTTGAATGCCTAACATATCTAACAGTCTCTTGATCAGTCTGCTTTCAAAGTCCCTTCCCTGATCAGAATGGAGGCGTTGTGGTAACCCATAATGTACAAAGAACTTCTCTACAAGAACTTTGGCTACCGTTGAGGCCTTCTGATCCCTTGTTGGGAATGCTTGAGCATATCTGGTAAAATGGTCTGTTACCACAAGGACATTCCCCTGGCCACTCAGATCAGGCTCTAAGCAAAGGAAATCAATGCACACCAGCTCCATGGGTCCCTGACTTTGTAGATGGCCCATTGGGGCTGCTTGACGTGGCAGAGTCTTCCTCTGTATACACCGGACACAAGAATGACAGTATCCTTCAACTTCGGCCCTCATACAAGGCCAGTAGAACCTGTCCCTGACAAGCTGAAAGGTTCTTTCGGGCCCCAGATGGCCATGATTATCATGAAGAGCGGCCAGAACTCCCTCTCTGTATTTAGCTGGTAAGAACAGTTGCCACTTCTCCTCCAGATCTTCAGATGGACCTCTCCGGTAGGCCACTCCTTCTCTGATCTGTAACCGGGTCCACTCTCTATGTAACAGACGGGCCCCCTGAGGGGAGTCAGTTAGAAGCAACTCAGGGCTCTGGATCTCCAAGGCTTCCAAGAGAAGTTTTCCCAAAGGGTCTTCCAACTGCTCCTTCCGCAAGTCCCTTTTGGACAGCCGGGGCAAATCCTCCCCTTCAACCTGGGTCACCTGGCAGTAGCATTTGGGTACTCCGATAGCCGAAACCCCAATCTCTTCTGCTCTTCACCCTCCTCGGGATCGAAATTCAGTTCCCTGATATAGGACACGCACCCCTTCTGGAGCCAAATGAGTCCATTCTTCCGCAGGTTCCTGTGGAACATGCAACATTCTGGATAGGGCATCTGCATCCCTATTTCCGATTCCTGGCCGATACTTCAGGCTAAAATTGAAGCTAGAGAGGGCAGCCAACCATCGATGTCCTGTTGCATCCAGCTTGGCCGTAGTCAACAGATAGGTGAGGGGATTATTATCTGTCTTGACAATGAATTCAGCTCCGTACAGGTAGTCTTTCAATTTGTCAACCACTGCCCACTTCAAGGCCAAGAATTCAAGTTTGTGAGTAGGATAATTCCTTTCAGCAGGCAGTAGGCTTCTGCTCACATAGGCAACAGGTCGCAGATGACCCTCATGCTCCTGATAAAGTACCCCCCCCAGCCCATCTCGGCTGGCATCAACATGCAGTTCATATGGTTTTGTGGGGTCCGCATAGGCCAACACAGGGGCAGTGGTTAGGGTTTCCTTCAGCTGGACAAAGGCCCCTTCGCATTCCGGGGTCCACTGATCCTGGATGGATTCCTTAGCCTTCCGGGGGCCCATGGTGGACTTCGCCGGCTTTACCAACTCAGGGACATCATCTTCTTCATTCTTCAGGAGCTCATTTAGGGGTCGGGCAATCTGGGCGAACCCCTCCACAAACCTCCTGTAATAGGAGCAAAAGCCCAAGAATGACCGGAGTTCGGTCACATTTGTGGGTCTCGGCCAGGAAGCAACAGCATCCAGCTTGTCCGGGTCAGTGGCCACCCCTTCTTCAGACACGATATGGCCCAGGTAATGGACCGAGGACTGATAGAATTGGCACTTCTCAGGAGAAAGTTTCAGACCTTCTTCATGTAGCCTCTTCAAGACCTTTTCCAACCTCTCCTCATGTTCTTCCAAAGTTCTGCCAAACACGATAACATCATCCAAGTATACCAGTACCTCTATCAAATTCATATCTCCAACGGTCCTCTCCATCAGCCTTTGGAAGGTAGCAGGGGCCCCGGACAACCCCTGAGGCATGCGATTGAACTCAAAGAACCCCACAGGGGTGATGAAGGCTGTTTTCTCCCGATCTTCAGGGTGCATGGGGATCTGATAATACCCACTCTTTAAGTCCATCACACTGAACCACTTCGCCCCTGACAGACTCTGTAGGGCATCTTCGATTCGAGGAGTGGTATACTGGTCTGGGATGGTTCTTCTGTTCAGCGTTCGGTAGTCGATACAAAGCCTCAGAGATCCATTTTTCTTCCGGACTACCACTATCGGGGAAGCATACGGGCTCCTGGATTCTCGGATAATCCCGATCTTTTTGAGCTCTGCCAGCTGTTGACGTAGATCTTTTAAGTCACCTAAGGGGACTCGCCGGACTCTCTCCCTGAAAGGCTTGTCCTCACTCAGGCGGATCTTATGAGTGGCACTCCTGGCACATCCCACGTCAAACTCGTCCTCAGAGAATATTTCCCTCCATCGAGCAAGTTGTGCCTTGGCCCTCTTCACCCATTCCGGCGGGAGGGCAGCGTTTCCAGAGCAGAGCTCCTCTATAACCGCTTCACCCTGTTCCTTTTCTTTGAAATCAATGGGGGCAACTGGGGTAGCCGGGTTGACTTGGCCCAGGAGCACTCTGGCCGGTACCTTCACCGGTGTAATAGAGGTGTTTCTGACACTCACTAAAACCCTTCCACGGTTTTCCTGTAACACCTTCAAAGGGATCACCTCAGGGATCACTTCTATCCCTCTCTGTCTCTCCTTTTGACCTGATTCAAAGATAATGAAAGGACCCGGCTGTTGCCATGTGAGTTTAACAGAAGCCTTAAAACAGGCCACCTCTCCTGGCTGTAAGACCTTTTCCGCTCTGTCCAGCTTCCAGAGTCGTCCAACTCCTTCTGCGGGGGTCTCTTGCTCCAACACTAATCGTTGGTAGGCCTGCCGTAGCATGGGATGGATCCTTGGCGCCTGAGCATCTTGTCCCTGGACCAGTTGTATCAGAAGGCGCCTTACCAGGTCAGTGTTTGTTCCTACGATGAGAGAGCCTTTGTTGGCCCCTGGTGGACGAGGACAGACCACCGCTAAGGTGTCGAAGGTTTCCGCTTCACCAGCCACTGATGGATCAAAGGTCAACTTGATTGGCAGATACCCGTCATAGGGAAAACTTTGGGTCCCAATACCCCATATCTCCAGATCTTCCAACTTCTGCAAAGGTAGATGGGTAAGATATTTATCATAGAAGTCTCTATACAAAAGAGTCACCTGGGCCCCTGTGTCAAGGAGGGCTCTTGCGTAAATTCCTTCTACCTGAACCGAGACCACTGGGGAGGGCCCGACCAAGTTAGTTGGGAATTCTCTTGATGTAGCCTTGTTGTCTGATTCAGCCCTCTGTACCCTGGCCCTCTTCTCCTTTTTCTTCCTTGATCTGGGCCCCCGCTGAACCCGGTGTGCATTGATTTTCCTTCCCTCAGTAACCCGGAGTCTAGAACTGGGGATATTGTATTTGGGCCTGACCCCCTGACTCGGTTTCCCTGATCCTGCACCACTCCTGGAGTCCCTTAAAACTGGCGGACACCCGGTTGACTCCTTCACCGGTGTCCTCTGAAGTTTCCCGCTGGCTCGCGAGGTTTCGTGGCAACCTTTCCTGAGCTGGGACATACCCTTCTAACATGCCCAACTCCCCCGCAGTTGAAACAAGTTAACAATCTTGCAGGCCGTGGCTCTGGATCTGTGCTGAGACTAACAGGTTCATCTGGCCTCTCCGATATACTCCCCTTGGGTAGAGTGGATACCTGACCAGTCAGGATGGACACCATTTCTATCAACTGAGACACTTGGGTCTTTAGGAGTTCAACTTGAGAATCACCCTCTTCCACACTTATCACTCCAACCCGGGCAGTTGA